>NC_053489.1:469409427-469709427 GCF_905171775.1 Rana temporaria | reverse complement strand
TTTAAATGGAACAAGGCTGTGTGATTTTCCATTTAGAAAGATCTGAATATATGTAAATGGATGATGCCCATTTACTTCTGTTCTGTTTATGTCCGTTTTAGGCAAGAAACATTTTGTGTTTATACTTTTGTTGCCTCTAACTGGTTTATGTAAAAAAAAAAAACAGATGCAAAAAAGGATGTAGATTGATGGAAACTGAACTGCTATAAACTGATGTGAACTGAACTGAAGTGCAAACTGGTGTGAACTTAACTGAAGATGAATTTGCAAGTTGATGAAATCTGAATCCTTAGTCTTCATGCACACAGGACGTTTTGGAAACTCTTCTAAAATCCTTTCCTCCTGGCAAAAGTGTTTTGGCAGAAAAAATGGCTGCCACTTGTAAAAGTGTGTAACGTGTTATGGCGCATTTACAGGCATCAAGATGTGTAATAATTTATGTCCATTGAAATGCATTAACGCTCAAGCGCTAAATGCGCCTAGTGTTAAAAAGAGTTTATATGCATTAACATGCTTTTACAGGCATCAAGCATTTTTTCTGCCAAAACGCTGCTGCTCCTGCACTGCACCTTGCCACTAAGCACTGATAAAAGCCAATTAGGTAGATTCAGGTACCTGGGTGCAAACTTGCGGCGGCGTAGCTTAGCATGTTTAGGCTACGCCGCCGTAAGTTAGCTAGGCAAGTACATGATTCTCAATGTACTTGCCTGCTAATATACGGCGGCATAGCCTAAAGCGAGCGGGCGTAAGGGCGCCAAATTCAAATGTCTTGGAGGGGGGCGTGTTGTATGGTAATGAGGCTTGACCTCACGTTTTTCACGATTTTTTTTAATGCGCATGCGCCGGCCGCCTACATTTCCCAGGGTGCTTTGCGGCTAAGTACGCCGCACGGGCCTATTGATTTTGACGTGGACGTAAACGACGTAAATCCCGATTCGCGGACGACTTACACAATCGACGTAAAAAATTTGAATCTTGCGGCGGGAACGGCGGCCATACTTTAACATTGTTATTCCACCTAATAGATGAAATAACTTTAGGCCTGCTAATTCCTTACGGAAACGGCGTAAAACTACTGCAGCGGCCGGGCCTACGTTCGTGAATCGGCGTATCTCCTCATTTACATATTCTACGCCGACCGCAATGGAAGCGCCACCTAGCGGCCATCTGAAATATTGCAATCTAAGATAGGACGGCGCAAGCCGTCCTATCTTAGATATGTTTAAGCGTATCTCTGTTTGAGCATACGCTTAAACATAGGTTGGCGTAGATTCTGAGTTAGGTCAACTTATCTACTGATAAGTCGGCCTAACTCTTACTGAATCTACCTGAATGTGTTCAAGGACACATAGGTTAACATGCAAGGAAGTTTAGAGGTAGGAAAAAAATTATATCTGACACCCCTAGAAGCAGCTGCAAAAATGTCCAGCGTGGACACCCCTAGAAGCAGCTTAAAAAATGTCCAGCATGCATGATTCCTTATTAAACAGCTTTTTCATAGTAAAAAACGTGACTGAACCGATGATGCCCACATGAATGGATCCTTCCAGGGAGACTAGAATGGCACAATGTAAATCCTTCAGAAGGGTGTAATGAGGTGATCATGTTGTTCATTGTTCTCAATCTAGCTAGTGAAAAAAAAAAAAAGAAAGAGAAAAGTAGAAAAGGTCGCCATAGTTTCTGGGGAAAAAATAGCAATCATATGATCTACTTTCTAATATTAATATTGGCAACAATACCTTTGTTTGTAAAACATCAACCAGGTGTCAACCTTGAAGCCAAATTAGTAACTTGTTAAGACACTGAAAGATTAAGGCAAGTTTCACACGGCGTGTCCGAATGGGTCCCCCTGTCAGTTTTTCACGTAGACCTTATCAGATGGCCTCCATGGACTGGCCAGTATAAATGAACTGGTGTCCGCCTACCTCTGATCCAAACTGGTGCGCTAACGAAAAACAGAAGTGGATACATCCTCCTCCTTCTAGGCGGGTCAGATAAGAGAGCAGATGGTGTAAAAAGACAGCAGGGTCTGTTCACACCCAGTTGCCTGTAGAGAAAAGTGGACTTTGTTTATGTCCGCTCTGCATAAACTGAATGGACATGGACAGATCTCTTGCTGATCAAAATGTAGTCTACCTTGGGTGAAAGGGGCCTTATGGCTGTTTTCAGCGAATGGTTCTTATTCATGAAGGATAAGTATACTTTCCTACTAAATTCTTGAATTTTTAAGATAGAGTCACATTAATGTGAACCTAATTATGCAACAGTGAACCTTAAAGTGGTTGTAAACTTTTACATATACCCAGTAAACCGACTAGCCTCAGGTGATACATAGAGATAAAACAAATCCTCCTACATAAGTTGTACCTGTGTACCTGCAGCCATATGTCCTCTACATCTTTGTAAAACTCAGAGATTTTTCACAGAAACACAAAGCAGGGGATGGGGAGCTGAAGATACGAGTGCAATTCTCTGCAGCCTCCTTAGAAAAAAAATTTATAAATTCATAAAAAAAATTGTGCATGCTATTTTTTTTTAAAGGTGAACTTATCCTTCAATCTCTGCAACAGTGCTAAGATGCAGGCACATAAGGGTATCATAAAGTCTTTAAATTGATGCCTAGTAACCTGTGGAACCCCTTGGATCATAGGCCCAGGCTTCTATGCCATGCCTATTATCATTCAACATCTTGAATGTATGAACTGTAGTAACGGCTTTGCCGTTTGAAAGTGAAATGATAGGGAGAAAGGAGGCTAATAAAATTGATTGGAAATCATAGACAGCATGGCACTAGGATGTAAGGTACACAGGCATTGTTGCTGGCTTAGAAATGTTTTGGGTCTGGTCAGGTTAAAAAAAAGGGTTTATTATGGAAGTATTAATTGGCTTAATGTGCTATAACAGTATTATGTTTTATTTTTAGTGGAGTTCTGCTTTAAGTAGAATTCTTACTTTAAGTTTTATCTGTTGTAAAATAATGTTTAATTTTGTTCTGCTAAAACACAGATGCCAATTTGAATCAGTGCCTCACTAAGATTAACAGAATGGATATTGTTCACCTTATGGAAACTTCTATGAATGAACCCATGAGATGCCATGCCAATCGTACTTATGCTGACATTGAGCAGACAATCACACTGGACCATAGTGAAGGCAAGTAGCCATACCAGGTTATCATGTAGAAACAAAAGGAGATGTATTCTTTAGTACATATTCTTTCACTAAGTAGAAGCTTGAATAATACCATTACATATATACATGTATGAATAATATTCTGGTCGTGTGGTGGTGGTGCTCAAGTGAGATGTAGCCATGTAAATAATAAAGATAAAGACCCAGGGATCACCCGTGGTATCCATCAAAAAAAAAAGAAAAGAGGCGAGAGAGCCCTTATCGCGTAGTATGTATGTAGAATTAATAATTACAATAATAGTAATTTGGGTAGAAGTAATCAAAATCATAATTTACATTTAGATGCACAACCTTCCTAGTATCCAAGTGGAGAATTTTCCTGCCTCCACGCGTTATAGGGCTGGTCACCCATCAGGGGGATATTTAGTTTGTTGTTTGGGAAGGAGAAAAAAAACATGTTTGATGTTCATATAATACAAAGACCCTGACCTGTTTCTAGACACACCACAATATACATTCCCACGGGTGCCTCTGTCGTTTGAACTGCCAACGGGTTTTTGTTCCTTCTCAAACAACAAGGTGAATAATATTCTATTTATATCAGATATTGACAGACTGAATGCTTTGCAGGATGTTAGTGAGTATATCAACATCAAGCCATTTTAAAACATCAAAATACCATACCGTCTAACAGACATATTCTTTAAAATAAACAACACAGTGCAACAACTAACTAGGTTTGATCTTTCTGTGATATGACTTCAGTTTATTGATTTCTGTTTGCTGTTTGTTAGTACAACTTTTGTAGGCATTAACATCCCAATATATCTGGACCTGCTCTTTGACTCAAAGTAGAACTATAGACAATGTTGGAGGGTTATAACCCCTGACAGTTTTGTTTTTTTCGTCTTCTATGCTCCATTGGGGATATTTATCTGTACTTTGTGTCCCATAGCCAAAACAGGAGGTGAAAGGAAATCCCTGCAAATTAAGGGATTACAGGTCACTCGAACTAGTGTCCATATTGGATGATTTTTCCTCTATTACTGTTCTGGGGACAACCCCAAATTTTGGATTTTCTCTTACTCTCACTTTAAATGACAATGGTAAACATGACCTTTGACTCCCCATACTTGTCGGAGTGGAAATGGGAGCTTAGGTGTACCTTTAAAGAGGATGAACAAGGAGGTTTTTAACATTCATATCTGATGACGATCACAGCCCTTAGATCCCCACAGATTGCCCTTATCCTAAGTAAAGAAGGGCCTCTTATTCTTTTTCAGAGGAGGTCTTTAACACTCATGCTCACACATGAGGGAGTCTCCCTAAAGGGGGCAGATGGTAGCAATAAAAACAGCTGTACTAATCCACCTCCACTCTGTCCAAAACTAAAAAAAAACGCCTTTAGTTATACTTTAAATTACAAACCCTCATGATGCAAAGTATTGTAAAATTATGGGAATGGTCCATGCTTGCCAACACTTGGTTTGGCAGAATGACCTTTAATAAAATGGATATTCAACCTCACATATTAGATCTGTTTTAGACCATCACTATTAAGGTTCCTAAATATTTATTTTACAAGTTAAAGTCAACTGTTCTTCACTACATATATGCAAAGACCCCACTGTACCTACACTACTTATAATATTAAGATTAAGATAAATAAAGGTAAGTCTCTCTCAATCCTGATGATAGCACATCAGCAATTCTGGCAAATGTTCCCATGAGAAGGGTGAAGCAAGTGTGTAGCCCTTGCCCTGTTATTACCAGTCCACAAGTCCTTCAACATTAGAGATGCTTGGGGAAGCACCCCCTAAAAAGGGAAGTAACCCCCAGTTACCGCAGTGCTCAGTGCTACTGGCAATAAAGGGTGCTGGTTGGGGGACTTACGGTATTTGACACATATCAGGAGAAACATAGTAGGTGGCCATCCTCCCTCTAAAATTACTTTTAGGTCTTTAGGTGGCCTAACCAGGTCACCAGGTCAACAAGTTAAAACAAACAAAAAAAATATAACTACACATATAATAATTAAACATTATTGTTCATAATTTAACTAATGTTTGCCTTCCAGGATTCACAAGGACATAAAATTACACTTAAATTAATAATAAATCTCCAGAACGATACATGCCTGCAATCTGCTTTATAATATTATGCTTTAGCTAACATCATTAAGTAATACTTAGTATACTAAGACTATTGATCAGACTTAATATGTCTTTATGTAGCTACATGATGTTTCAGATGCCTGCAGATATATGTCCCATCACTAAGACACCTATGTACTCATAATTTTCCTGTATTTTGTGTTTTATTTTGAATATACAGGGTTGGAATGAAACACCTGGGGTGTCAAAACAAGGAGCACGAGCTCCCTCTTTCCTTTCCTCATAACCTATATACATTAACTGCTTTCTAAATATGCCCTAAAGTTTTCAAATTTAGGTATCTGTTTGTTTTGTGTTTTTGCTTGAATGTATTAATTCTGTCTTATTTATCTTCTTAGGTTTTTCTGCTCTTCAGGATGAATTTTTCAGCCCACAGAAAAAGAATGTAATTGATCACTCTGTAGGCAAGGAGAGAGGTGAACACCCTCCTCTGGTGTCTGAGGAGGATGTTTCAATCAGTTATTCACCCTTGCATGAAAGTTCGGCAAGGCCTGAGGATGACACATCTGTTGTAGAGATGATCCGACAGCTGCAGAAAGAAAAAGTGGAAGCTGAGTTCTCCAGAGAGCCACAGAAATTATCAAGGGCCTTATCTTCTGAACATGAATATCTGTAAGATTTTGGCACTTATCATTTGGCAACAGTTGTTTTAAGTGAGCGATAAGTCAGTATTGCGTTAAGGACATGGGGCAAACTGAGAACTTCATCACAGGATGTAACCTGCATGAAGCAGGGTTTACAGCTTGTCTTATAGCTGTTCCTCTCTATTGAACCAGCCTTGTTCAGTAAGGAAATAGCTTATCTGGTCAGCTGACATTAGTACAATTATATGTTATTTCTGTGGGATACAGAATTTGGTACTTTTTTCAGCAATGCATTTTAGTTACAGCTGTGTGTATAGGAGGGCTTAGGGGCAGGGTAAAGGACTTAGAACTATGAGCAGTATACATTTGTGATACAGAATCTAATATAAATAAAACCCTTGGTGTAACATCACAGCTATGAATACAAAATGATAATTTAGAAACCCACCCCTAAAATACGGAAATACAGCCCCAAACTTGACCCTATTTAGTCACTATGCCTTGCTATTTGCTAATAAATTTACGCTTCTATATAAATAATTTGCTTTAAATTGTTTTCACTAAATAATTTTGCGTGAGGCAAGTGATTGTGAGCTGCTTGCAGTATGGCTGTATACAGGACCAACTTAACAAAAGTTGAGGTCCAAAGCGAGTATGGAATATAAGGTTCAAATCTCTGTAGGATACAGGCTTAAAAATCTGTTTGATACCCAAGACTAGCCTAACAAACTTAAAGGCCTAATAAAGGTTTGGCTGGGGTTCCAGTTTAATGATAAACTTTATGAAAATCTATCCAACGAGAACATACTCACCTTGGTGTCTCCCAACCTTAAAGTGGAAGAAAAAGCTTGTGTTCAGTTAACTCCCCACAATCAGTTAAACAGTCTAATTCCATTGTTATGTGTACAGTTTTTGAAAACATGCTTGCTTGTACCTTTTTTTTTTTCATTATAATGCAGTGCAGTCATGTGACTACAGTGCCTCTCTGTTCATACAGCAAGGGTGGCTGGTGGGCGTGTCTCGTTACTCCTGTTCCCCCTGTCAGAGCACTCTTTTGAAGGAGGGTGCTTGTGCATTCTCATTCATGAGTAAACATATGACATAATAGTTGAGGAAGGATGGGGGCAGGGCTGAGTGGGAACAGGCTGGGTGGGATGGGGGTGAGACCAGGTAGGCATGTGTGGAAAGGGCAGGGTTGAGTGGGGAAGTACCAGGAAGTGCCTGTGAGCAGCCACATTCAGCTGCACAGGCAAACTGTTGTCAGTGAAGCAGAGGAGAATTGCTGACTGTTGTTTCTAATCAACATTTAGAAATTCCAATAATGCATAATATAAACGTTTTATATTTTCAACATATTCCACTTTAAATTCTTGCTTAAATGTTCTGGTTTAAGTATCTTATAGGACAGTGATGGCGAACCTTGGCACCCCAGATGTTTTGGAACTACATTTCCCATCATTCTCACCTACACTGCAGAGTGCATGAGCATCATGGGAAATGTAGTTCCAAAACATCTGGGGTGCCAAGGTTTGCCTTCACTGTTATAGGATCTGTAACCTAAGTCCTTATCTCCCTGGATGATTTCCCCTGAATTTTAATGTGTAGCTCTAACATAGACTGAGGAGGTTGCTCAACTCAACTCAACTCAACTCAATAGGTTGCTCAACTGGGGATTTCCAAGAATTTTTTAATTTGGACAATGTAGTTACTTTAATTTACACACAGCCTTTAAACAACCTACATTTGCAAGGAATTGCCTTCCAAGGCTTCTGCTTATGACTATACTGTACCACCAATGTATAATGGTTCACTAAGGGGTTTATTTACTTAAGCTAGAAAGTGCAAAACTAGCTAAAAGGGGGGGGGGGATATATGCGTCTTCATCCCTGAATCAGTATACAAATAAAAAAGTTTGGGACTTTATATGAGGCATGTAATAGGCTTGCAATAGCGAGAATATAAACAATATACAGAAGCTAAAAATGCAAGTAAATCAGAAACACAGAATGCAGAGATCATTAAATGGAGCTACACATAGGGGTTTATTTACTAAATCTAGAGAGTGCAAAATGTGTCACACTTCTGCAGAGAAACCAATCAGCTTCCAGGTTGTATTGCCAAAACTTAATTTAACAAGCTGATTGGTTTCTCTGCAGAAGTCCGACAAATTTTGCACTTTACAAATAAAAAAAGGTTGGGACTTTATGTATATGAGGCATGTACAGTATGGCTAAAGTAGACGTTCATTGTAAAAAGTATATGTTTATTGTCTGAACAGTAAATTACATAACATAGTAATATATATATACATATATAAATTAATAAATCATACAGATAATGTATAGCAGGTCATAAATATGAAAGAAGTCATAGCCATGTTTATGGCCTGCTATATATTATCTGTATGATTTATACATTTTTATATGTATGTATATTACTATGTTATGTCATTTATTGTTCAGACAATAAACATATACTTTTTACAATGGACGTCTACTTTAGCCATACTGTACATGCCTCATATACATAAAGTCCCAACCTTTTTTATTTGTAAAGTGCAAAATTTGTCGGACTTCTGCAGAGAAACCAATCAGCTTGTTAAATTACGTTTTGGCAATACAACCTGGAAGCTGATTGGTTTCTCTGCAGAAGTGTGACACATTTTGCACTCTCTAGATTTAGTAAATAAACCCCTATGTGTAGCTCCTTTTAATGATCTCTGCATTCTGTGTTTCTGATTTTCTTGCATTTTTAGCTTCTGTATATTGTTTATATTCTCGCTATTGCAAGTAAATGATTTAGTTGTATGCTAGCGTGGGGAAAAAAATATATAGGTAATTATTTGACTTCTTTCTGCAGCGTTACATCTCCTGATTTCGATAAAAGTTTACCAGAGGCAACAGATGACTCTCTCCACGTCAAGGAAGTCCCCCATTCCCCTCATAGTTCTTCAGAAGAGTTTGGTAGACCTGGCCTGGAGACGCCTATGTCTGATCAGCATAATAATTCCCCCATTGTGCAGGAGCCAGATGAATTGTCAGAACAGGAAGACTGTGCTGCCAGCAGTGACCTATTTATAGTGGAGTCATCAGATGAGCAGGCAGGAAAAAATGAAAAAATCTCTCAATACAAGTCATTAGATTCATTTGAAAAGGTAAGGCTACAATGATATTCATAAAGGTTGACATGTTTGTTTTTGTTTTTTGTTTTTCATTGTATTAGTAATAGGAACACAGCCTCTGCTAAAAAGTGCCCATCTACAAATGTCTGATAGCACATTATTCTCCCATGTGTTTGAAGATACATGATTACATAATAATTATTTTCTACAGAGAGGGGTTAATTTATCTTTCAGCGTTTTTGAGATATTATATAAAGTTGTTTTAAAGACATAATATGCCTATCTTGGCCTTAATGGAATCCCCCATAAAACATGATTGGATACATACAGTATATCCTGGTTTTGTGTGTGTGCTGGGGCAGGGGGATATTTCCATTTAGCTGTACTAAAGGTAAACTAATTCTGTTGTACAAATTTATTACGCAACATTTACAATACATGCAGGCTGAAGACTAAATCATTAATGCATTGTGCCAAACATACATTACATACCTTAGCTAATTGTTTTTCTCAAATGAGAGTAACAATAAAATTCAACCATGTCACTACTAGTGTTGAGCAGAATACGCCATATTCGATTTCGCGATATATCTCGAATATATAGTCGAATATTCGAGATATATTCGCTAAATTTGAATATTCGTGATATTTTATCGAAATGAAATGATTGCGAATTTTCGCTATTGCGAATGCAAAAATAATTGCGAATTTTCGATAACTGCGGTAGGAGCACTCTGATTGGCTCAGAATATTCGTGATATTTTATCGAAATTTCGCAAAATGCGAATGCGATATTGATGGCGAAATTTCGACAACAGCGCTAGGAGCACTCTGATTGGCTCAGAATATTTGTGATATTTTATCGAAATTTCGCAAAATGCGATATTGATGGCGAAATTTCGACAACAGCGCTAGGAGCACTCTGATTGGCTCAGAATATTCGTGATATTTTACAATACAAAATAATTGCGAATATTCGGCAAATGCGGAAGGAGCACTCTGATTGGCTCAGAATATTCTTGATATTTTACAATACAAAATAATTGTGAATATTCGGCAAATGCGGAAGGAGCACTCTGATTGGCTCAGAATATTCTTGATGTTTTACAATACAAAATTATTGCGAATATTCGGCAAATGTGGAAGGAGCACTCTGATTGGCTCAGAATATTCTTGATATTTTACAATACAAAATAATTGCGAATATTCGGCAAATGCGGAAGGAGCACTCTGATTGGCTCAGAATATTCTTGATATTTTACAATACAAAATAATTGCGAATATTCGGCAAATGCGGAAGGAGCACTCTGATTGGCTCAGAATATTCGTGATATTTTACAATAGAAAATAAAAAGTGTTTTGCATTGGTGGTGATTCTTTACTCTATCCATCTGTCACAGCCGTTTGTCAATCAAACACCTTGAAGATTGAACACGTTCATGCTGCATGCTTTGGACTTTTTTTCACTTCACATATCAAAGACATTTTTATGAAAGATTATTTTTCTATTATTGGGACTATATTTCTTTATATATTTGTTTCACTGTGTATTTCACAAGTTATTTGCGCTTGCTTATTTTATAATTTGCCCACATGTCTTGTCACTAGACATATTTTTTATTCTTGTAGAGCGACTCCATTTTCTGTCTTGTATTAATTTATTTTGTATAACATTTTTGAGTTGCTGCTGTATTCTCCCCTTTTTTTAAGGTATGCGCAATTTTTTCCTTCTTACAAAAAAAAATAATATCAAACATACAAATATTCATAACAGAAACATACACAAAGCCCCCCCCCCCCTTTGCATCAGAGACAATCAGAGTTCTCCTACCACAGTTATCGAAAATTCGCAATCATTTTCGCATTCGCATTAGCGAAAATTCGCAATTTTTTTTTTTTATATTCGGCAACATAAAAGGATCGCCTCAGCTTAGCTACTCGGCCCAGGGTCTCTAATCATACCAGCAATGCTTTTAGACGTCGATAGGATGTGATCTGTTTTAAAAATAAAATTGAAAAAATGCGAATATTCGGAATTGCGAATATTCGGAATTGCGAATATTCACCGCGAAATTCGAAATATATCGCGAATACTCGAATATGCCATATTCGAGCCGAATATTCGCAATACGAATATTCGTGAGCAACACTAGTCACTACGACACTTTGTAGACAAAATAATTATGCTTTTAGGACAAAACACAGTAAGTAAAGTGGAACGCCAGACAAATGGCTAAATACATGGATGAAACACATTAACGTTTTCTAATTTATTTAATTTTGGCGAGTTATTCTTATGATACATACATTCCTTCTAGTCAGGAGTCCTCTGCTCCTTCTTGGCTTACCTTTACCATTGTTCTGTATTTCTGACCAGGCAGAGATGATGATGCTGATTCACTGCTGCATAAGGCTGTGGCTCAGTGATCACATAGCAGACTGAATTGCTGAACCAGTAAGATTAGTTTATTTATAAGGAACTGCATATGGCACCCATCTGGCTGTCCATGTGTGTAAATAGCTCTACAGAATTAGAAATTCTGTGGGAGAGAAAACAGTAAAAGATGACTTGAGCTGTGTAAGCTGTGTGCTGTGCCCCAAAGTTGAGGGAACATAACTAGTCACCAGTATTACCCCTGGCCTCCGAGCAGCTGATCTTTCCATAATACTGACATGGCATGCCATAATACTGAAATGGCAGCAGTAGGAGGTTGTTGGAAGCAATGATCCACAGAATGATTGAATTGGAATGACGGAGATCCTTCCACAACAGCTCCCTCTTCAGGAAGGAGAACAGTGAGCAGCACATCATTGACGACACCCAATCTCAATCCAATACTTGTGAAACTAGCAAAGGAAGCAGTGTTTTAGATCAAGCATGTCAAAAAGAAATTATTCAGTGGGGGCAAACAAAGTGAAATAAATCTTTAGGGGGCTACGTTATGTATACAGAGGACTGCAACTAATTTGTTTATGAAAAATATTATATTGCTTTGATAATGAACATTATTATAATAGCTACAGCTTACAATGTTTATCCTTAAGAAAGGATCCATAGAATTTGTCCGGAAGCATTGAGCTGTAAAATGATATAATGAAGCTTTGTCAACTGGAGAACAGATGATTCACCTTAAATCTTAAGAGCCCCCCAATAAGGGACAAATGGGCCACATATGACTATAAAAGCTTCAGTTTGACATGCCTGCCTTAGAGGATCTCACACAGCAGATATGCAGTCATCAGGACACAGGAAAGGCACTGCTGTTTTTTTTAGAGGAATTAAAGGCAACAAGGTTAGTCTTTCATGGTATTGCTTAGGCACAATTAATATTTCTAGATGTTTCCTATAAGATCACCAATCATCACATTTTGAGTTTAGATCAACTTTAACATACAGTATCTATTAATTTATTAACATATTTATTAATATGTGAATAAAGCTATTTCTCTGGAGTTTTTCTTGGTTTTCAGTCTGATGTGCATTTATAAATGACAAGCAATAGCATTTGCTATTACATTTATGTATTGTTGCAGACATAATGAAGTTTTTAGGTTGCAGCTCACCTGCATAATATGCCAGCTTTAGCAGGTTCACAGAGATACCTCTGTGATGGTGGAAGAATGTAGGATATGTGTTAGGACAGCTTTGGAACTTGAGCAAATCCATGCATATTTAACTGTGTACACACTTCAGACGCATATCTTATCTTGGTAGAACAGTAATGAGCGGTCAGCCAGGACATATTTTCAGAAGTTGCAGATCACCTATATGCGCTTTTCCCCATCCAACTGTATTTAGGAGATGTTGTCCTGTCTATGTCATGTCTGTGTGAACCATTCCTCTTTTGGGCTTATTTCTACCAGATGTAGTGACCTGCAGTATATTCATATAAAATGTTATATATGTTTCAAAAACTAAACTCACAGAAACACATGTTCAGATGGGGTTGCACCCCCCAGCAATTGCAGCAAAATTTTCCTAATCTGTCTACCTTTTTTGTCTACATTACGCAAAAACAATCTGTTTAAGAAGCACTATAAAGCAAACAGCATTCTTATGACATTTGTTTGCCATAGCAAATGTTATTTATATGTAAGAGAGACTTTTGCAAAGTTCAGAATGCTTACTGATAGCTAAAGCAGAACTCGATCCAAAGTGGATTTTACTGTTCTGACAGGGTTTTATCCCCAGCTGCTTCTTATCATCTGTAATCCCAGCAGAGAGCTGTCCTCCACGTTTCTGTCCTACTGTGACAGCCAGGACTTATTCTGAGAGCTACATTTTTTGGTTGCTCCCTGTTAAAGAGCATTATTTATACATTTCCATTAGGGAATCATGACACCACAATGCAAGAAAGTTTTCAGTAAAGTTTAGCTGTAAAGTTCTTAGGGAACTTGGTGGAAGTCGCCCCCATGCCAACCCCCACCAATAGTGTAAAAATCCATCAAGGGTAGAGTTCTGTTTTAAAGTGAAAAATGTACATGGGATCTCATTTATAAAACTGGAGGAAAGGAAAAGTATAGCTAAAGTTAATATCAATTTAAAGTACTGCATTTATTTACCTCACAGCACTTGAATTAAGAGCTGGACATGATTGCCACTTGTTATTTCAATTGCTGTGGGTAGCGCTTCCACTTTACTTTCCTGCAGTTTGTATACAGGAGAGCCACAGGTTTTTAAGGCAATCATAAATCTAGAATAGTAAATAGAGTACCACTTCCATACCTTCACCAGGATCTAGCAGAGGAGTTAGGTGAGCTAGAGACCAACTCAGATGAGGACGAGATGGTAACTACCAGAGTCGTTCGCCGACGTGTCATTATTCAGGTACTAAGTGTTTAACTTCTGCACGTCCTGGTGCCAGACCCGGTAGTGTCCTGGTCACACTTGCAGAGAGCTACCTTAAGTAATTACCTATTAAATAACATGGCTGTTTGCATGTTTTCCTAACTAATGCATGTCCAATCTGTTTGAGTACTTAGCACCGGGCATCGGTACCAGTAGGAAAAATAGATTATTATCTTTCTCACCTCACCTTCCAAAGTGCAGACAAGAGACCAAGTAGTTCATTAACTATAGATGGTACTGTACTGCACTTTGACTAAAGGTCCCTTGCATGCAATTAACACTTTTTTGTTGCAGATTTGCTGTCAGAGTTTTGTTGTTAGTTATTCTATATAATTTTCCTACCATGCCCATATTATGATGATGCAATTTAGTTGAATGACCAAGGATTTTGGTAAAGGCTATCTTTTCTGTATTAGGCCGACGATATGCCTGACATCCTCCCAGAGACTGTGACTGAAGAGCAGTATACAGATGAGCATGGCCACATTGTGGTGAAAAAGGTAGGACGGCCTTTATTATTTGAGTATTTTAATAGAAAATGAAACATATCCACCTAAGCAACCTTGATTTTAGTATGTGAGAAATTCAGTATATTCACCACAAGGATAAGTTCGCTGATCAATGTCAGGGTGCAGGATAACAAGGTCTACATACAGAGAAAGAGCTTCGTAATAATTTTCCTTATATGGCACCTAGAAAACATTATAACCTGATTTACATTCTTGTTAAAGCCCCAATGAACTTAGTTTGGATCTGCTAAATACATTGCAGGTACATCAAACAAAAAGTGATCAGTATCTTAGTTCAGTTCATTCTCTTTCTAATGCAGTTTTAGCCTTAGTAGAAATTGTAATGCTACAGAGTTAGACTCATGCTCTCTGTTGGGAAGCAGTGCTCTCTCTGCAGAGGCCTATTACACCCCTACTGTGTAAGTACTTAGCTTTGCAATCAGCAAAGCTCCTTGTTACTGGTTGGAGAGCTACAGCAGAGGGCATGTCAGACAACCTCAGAGAGGCTACTGCTTTCTTTCAAAAGGCAAAGGTGGCAGGGGAACAGACTCTTCTAATTAGGCTGTGATAGTCTTAGAAAGAAATCAAACTGTAAGGTCCTGTGCACATTTTGACATATTTAAAGTCTTCTAGCTTACAAATTCGGATGCTTTTCCACATCCAAGGAACTGTAATTGCCGCACATAGTTACCTATACAAGGTAATGTCTTTACGCAGCCAACTCTGCATCAGTGTTTACCCACGCATGCACATATGGCATATCTGCCATGTTCTAGAAAATATGCCATACGCACATGCATGATAAATGCTGATGCAAAAGCCCTCGTAATTTCCAAGCGTACAGCCGTGTATAACCATTCACTTGTATAGGAGAATTTACATGATGCCTGTGGCTCTCCAGGTGCAGTAAAGCGCAGGAAATTTGGTGCTAGAAGACTTTTGCTCTGTGTTCATGAGGCTTACGACATTCAGCACCTTTTGTTTTGATGCACCTCAAATGTATTTAGCTGATATAAACAGAGTTCAATGGGTGAAATTTCAATTCACCAACTTCTGTGTAGGCTTTTATGTTATGTAATAAAGAACACAAAGGCAAAGCTGGTCATATGCATATATGTGGCAGCATGGAGAGGGCCTTATGCTATGCTGCCACATATATGTGTACCTGTGTTTGTGCTGGGAGCACAGAAACTAGGTTGTCTCTGACAACTCCTAGTCTCGGCATGAGTTAGTAAGATGGGCTCCTGATCACTTCTTGTGTTAGTGTCTATGTGATTTATCGCACTATAGTTTCTGGCCCAAACAACAAAGAATGAACACGTATACCCATGTATGTCAGGAGTAGGAGAATTTATTTTGGATTGTTATTTTGATAAGGGGTCAGGAAAATGGCAAGATAGAAGCTAAATTAAAAAAAATATATATTTTTTTTACTATTTTGAGCAATGTTTTCTTTGATAATAAGAAAAAAAATTGGATATAATTACCAACCTTTACTCCAAAATAAAAGCCCAAATTGTCAGAGAAAAAATAAGGTATAATTCACCTGGATGTAAATATTCACTGTGCAAATGCAGCCGGTACAAATATTCACTGTAATTTGCCCAATATGTTTATTTCTAAAATTATTAGCACCCTTCTCTAGTGCAGTATTTTATTAATTGAAGGTATTTCAGGAAAATAATACATCATGACACTAGAAGGAGCTGAAGATACCAGGAAATAAACAATGATTTCCTTGCTGTAGCTGCAATGATATATACAACTTTACTAACACATGCTAAAGTTGCAAAACTAGTCTTAGGTGTTAAGGCTTGTTTTAACTAGGTTAATAAAGTGTTTAATAAACCCTTCATGAAAAAACAAAAGAATAAATGTAGCCGCATGCCGTGTATCTACAGTGGATGTAAAAAGTCTACACAACCCTGTTTAAATGTCAGATTTCTGTGATGTAAAAAAATGAGACAAAGATAAATAATTTCAGAACTTTTTCAACCCATAATGTGATCTAAAAAAAGTAATCTTTTAGGTGGAGGGAAGTAAAAATAAAATAATATGGTTGCATAAGTGTGCCTTGACTTGACTTGACTTGAATATTTGCCCACTCTTCTTTGCTAAAACACTCCAAATCTCCAAAGATTGCGATGGCATCTCCTGTGCACAGCCCTACAGGTTAGATCACCCTACAGGTTTTCAATCGGATTCAGGTCTTGGCTCAGGCTGGGCCATTCCAAAACTTTAATCTTCTTCTGGTGAAGCCATTCCTTTGTTGATTTGGATGTATGCTTTGGGTCCTTGTCATTCTAAAAGATGAAGCTCCTCTTCATGTTCAGCTTTCTAGCAGAAGCCTGAAGGTTTTGTGCAAACAATGACTTGTATTTGGAACTGTTCATATTTCCCTCTACCTTGACTAAGGCCCCTGTTTCAGCTATAGAAAAACAACCCCAAAGCATGATGCTGCCACCACCATGCTTCACTGTGTGTATGGTGTTCTTTTGGTGATGTATAATGTTGTTTTTGTGCCAAACATATCTTTTGGAAATATAGCCAAAAAGTTCAATCTTGGTTTCATCAGACCATAACACATTTTCCCTCATGGGGAGAAGGGTGACCGCTCCGATAGACCAAAAGAAATCTCTCACCAAATCCAAAACCCTGGGTGCTGGCAATGCAATAGCATGCAAAATTTGTTGAAGAAGATGAGGACAGCCGCACTCCAAAAAAGCGTTTCTTTTTAATAAAATAAGTCACAAAACTGACATGTCACAGCAAAAATCAGAAAGACACAGCTGACGTGTTTCACACTGTCATACAGTGCTTAATCATAGCTCATGGAGTGCGGCTGTCCTCATCTTCTTAAAAAAATTTTACATTTTCCCTCATGCTTTTGGGAGATGTGTTTTTGCAAAATTTAGCCAGGTTTGGATGTTTTTCTTCGTAAGAAAAGGCTTCCGTCTTGCCTCTCTACCCCATAGCCCAGACATATGAAGAATACAGGCGATTGTTGTCACATGTACCACACAGCCAGTACTTGCCAGATATTCCTGCAGCTCCTTTAATGTTGCTGTAGGCCTCTTGGCAGCCTCCCTGGACAATTTTCTTCTTGTCTTTTCGTCAATTTTGGAGGGATGTCCAGTTCTTGGTAATGTCACTGTTGTGCCATATTTCTCCAGTTGATGATGACTGTCTTCACTGTGTTCCTTGGTATATCTAATGCCTTGGAAATTCTTTTGTACCCTTCTCCTGACTGATACCTTTTAACAATGAGATCCCTCTGATGCTTTGGAAGCTCTCTGTGGACCATGGCTTCTTCTGTAGGATGTGACTAAGAAAATGTCAGGAAATACCTACTAGAACAGCTGAACTTTATTTGGGGTTAATCAGAGGCACTTTAACTACTTGCCGACCTGCCGGCGTCATTCTATGGCAGCAGGTTGGCTCTCCTGCGCGAGAGCCCGTAGCTCTACGTCGGCTCTTTCGCAGGCCACTAGGGGCGAGCGCCCCCCCGCTCGCTCCCGTGCGCGTGTCCGGCGGGCGCGATCGCCGCCGGGCACACGCAATCGCTCATAACAGAGCGGGGACCGGGACACACAGCTCCCGATCCTGTCAGGGGGGGAAATGCTAATCCTTTGTTCATACAATGTATGAACAGAAGATCAGTGATTTCCCCTAGTGAGGCCACCCCCCTACAGTTAGAACACACCCAGGGACATACTTAACCCCTTCCCCACCCCCTAGTGTTAACCCCTTCACTGCCAGTGGCATTTTTATAGTAATCCAATGCATTTTTAGAGCACTGATCGCTATAAAAATGCCAATGGTCCCAAAAATGTGTCAAAAGTGTCCGAAAGTGTCCACCATAATGTCGCAGTACCGAAAAAATCGCTGATCGCCCGCCATTACTAGTAAAAAAAAAATATTAATAAAAATACCCCCTATTTAGTAAACGCTATAACTTTTGCGCAAACCAATCAATTAACGCTTATTGCGATTTTTTTTTACGAAAAATATGTAGAAGAATACGTATCAGCCTTAACTGAGGAAAAACATTTTTTTTATATATTTTTGGGGGATATTTATTATAGCAAAAAGTAAAAAATATTATTTTTTTTCAAAATTGTCGCTCTATTTTTGTTTATAGCGCAAAAACTAAAAAACGAAAACCACCAAAAGAAAGCTCTATTTGTGGGAAAAAAAGGACGCCAATTTTGTTTGGGAGCCACGTCGCACGACCACGCAATTGTCAGTTAAAGCGACGCAGTGCCGAATCGCAAAAAGTACTCTGGTCTTTGACCAGCAATATGGTCCGGGGGTTAAGTGGTTAAATGATTGAAGGTGTGTACTGACTCCTATTTACCATGAGTTTGAATGTGTTTGCCTAATTCAGAACACAGCTGCATCCCCCGTTATAAGAGGGTTTGCACACTTACGCAACCACATTATTTTAGTTTTACCCCCCACCCCCTATAAGATTTCAAATTGATTTTCAATTGAGTTGTACAGTTTATAGGTCACATTAACCACTTCCCGCCCAGTCAATGTACAATTGACATCCGGGAAGTGGTTGTGAAATCCTGACTGGACGTCTATTGAGGATTTCATGCCGGCGATCGGTGATGCGGGGTGTCAGTCTGACACCCTGCATCTCCGATCTCGGTAAAGAGCCTCCTGCCCAGTGCCGCCTATGAGTGCCCATCAGTGCCGCCTATGAGTGCCCATCAGTGCTGCCTATGAGTGCCCATCAGTGCTGCCTATGAATGCACATCAGTGAAGCATACCAGTGCCGCCTATCAGTACCCATCAGTGCTGCCTATCAGTGCCCATCAGTGCCACCTCATCGGTGCCCATCAGTGCCACCTCATCGGTGCCCATCAGTGCATTTACAAAAAAAATGTACAGAAAAAAATAAAAACATAATTTTTTTCAAAAATTTTGGTCGTTTTTTTAGTTGTTGCGCAAAAAATAAAAATCGCAGAGGTGATCAAATACCACCAAAAGAAAGCTCTATTTGTGGGAACAAAATGATAAAAATGATAAAAATTTCATTTGGGTACAGTGTAGCATGACCGCGCAATTGTCATTTAAATGCTGAAAGCTGAAATTGGCTTTGGCCGGAAGGTGTGTAAGTGCCTGGTATGGAAGTGGTTAAAGGTGGAAATTATTTATATTTGTCAATTTTTTTTTTACATCACAGAAACCTGACATTTTAACAGGGGTGTGTAGATTTTTTATATACACTGTACATGTTTACTTTATCCCTATTGTGTGCAATCTTTAAAGGATGATCAGCCTTGCTCTCCTGCTGTGTGGAGTTTTTGCCTATAGGGTGTCTTCTTTGTCTTCCTGTAGCCACCCTGATGTGTGTTCTCCTGGCCCAGATTGAACCTACATATGCTGCTACTCCGGAGACACATGCACTGTAGGGGCCACTAGCACTCTGGTGCTGTTTGGCCAATAGATGCGTAGCACAGGCTGCTACCCGTGCTGTGCGCTGATGCTGTGTTTGGCTGACACATGAGCAGTATGGGTGCTGTGTTTGGCTAAGGGCTGGGAAACACACAAAGAATCATGGGATATATAGTACAGAAGATTTAGATCTCTGCTGTGCTCAGGTTATGCTCCTTGACCAAAAGTATAGGGAAGCACTTATCGGAACTCAATGCAACTAAAAAGTAAGAATGTTGGGCACAGCAAAGAAATGAAAACTATACTGTATACTTGCTGTTAGAGCTTAATGCAAAGAACAATATAACAATGAGGGTTTAATACTACTTTACAGTGTTAAGGAATACTCTAATATCATCTTCCACCAAATCTGTAATTATTATAGTACTATCAGGCCCCGTACACACGACCAGTTTCCTCGGCAGAATTCAGCTTCCGACCGAGTTTCTGGCTGAACTCTGCCGAGAAACCCGGCCGTGTGTACAATTTCGCCGAGGAAGCCGACGAGGAGCTCGACGAGGAAATAGAGAACATGTTCTCTATTTCCTCGTTGTTCTATGGGAGCTCTCGGCCCGCCGAGCTCCTTGGCGGCTTCAGGGCTGAACTGGCCGAGGAACTCGATGTGTTTGGCACGTCGAGTTCCTCGGCCGTGTGTACGGGGCCTCACACTTGATTGAATGCAGGCTTAACACTAGTTTATCTATTGCAAAGATAAAAGTTTTTATGAATGACTTACCATTAAATTAGTTTTTTCTACTCTAAGTAAAATAAACCTGTGCTAAAAAAATATGGATGCCCCTATTGCTGACCTTTGGAAAATCCTAGTTTCCTGGTTGTCTCGTGCTTCAATTCTCTGAGACACTGACCTGGAATAAATATACACATCGGAAAGTCAAAATTAAGTCAGAACTCCTTATCTGCATACTTGTTCTGAGTCAGTCATTGGAAGGCCCTGGAGGCACTAGATCCATTTTCTACATTATAACTTGAGCAAAAATGCATATGTTTAACTTTTCTCAACTGCAAAACATGGTTCATTTTTTACCTGTGCAGGTGACTCGGAAAATTATTAGAAGATTTGTTTTACCTGATGGCACAGAGAAAGAAGAAGTGGTGGCACAGGGGGCAGCTCATGAGCCAGTGACATTTGAAGAAGGAGATTCTGTCTCAAAGGTTGTTAAACGAACTGTACTCAAGAGTGACAGTGAACATTCTCAGGTAAGTCCAGAAAAATACAGTGTTAACAAGACTACAGAATTCCATGTTTCATTAAAGGTATGCTTTACATTTCATTAGTGATAATTAATAAAACATTACATGATTTCTTATAAAAGGTCACTTGATCAGCTCAGTTATTTGCTGCTATACATCTTTCAGCAGCTAACAATGCATTAACATATAGACATCAGAGAACTGCTATTTAACAAGCAATAGTTTTATGTTGCTTTACTTAAAAACACCTAAAATATCCCTACAAATTATATGTCAATACATAGTACATTTTTCCTAAGGTACAATATGCAGTATATGTTACAAAATTAAAGATATATCTAAAGCCCAACTCTGGGCTCCCATCTCTTGATTCCCAGTGCTCTCTCCCCCCCGGAAGGCCCCTGCTGTATTTTTTTCTCTTTGTTACCTATTCCAAAAATCATACAAAGGGTCCTATTAAGACGTGTACACATGATCGGGTTTGTCCGATGAAAACAGGCTGATGGACTTTTTTCATCGGACAAACTGATTGTGTGTGGGCCCCATCAGTCTTTCCATCGGTGAAAAAAAATAGAACATGTTTTAAATTTTTCCTATGGTTAAAAAAAACGATAGAAAAATACGATCGTCTGTGTGGAACTCCATCGGAGAAAAATCCATGCATGCTCAGAATCAAGTCGACGCATGCTCGGAAGGATTGAACTTCATTTTGCAGCTGCAGGCATCATCCCGGGATTACCCCCAAATCAGTTTACGCTTGGCTGGAAGGAGTTAAAGTGGTTGTAAATCCATGGGGACAAAAAAAAGAAAACAGCAACACAAAGGCATGAGCTAGTATGCATAGCATTGCCCGGGAGCCACACTAGCTGAAAAAATGGCACCTACAAGCCGTCTCAGTGCGGATGTGACAATGACGTCGACACATGAGTATACAGTAAAAAATCTCCTAAACTATGCAAGTTTAGGAGAAATTAACGGTAGCTACGGGTAAGCTTTATTACAAGCTTACCTGTAGGCAAAAGTGGTTGTAAAGGGTTTACAACCACTTTAAGCAGTTAGTTCAGCTATGAAACCGTTGAAATAGAATACCAAAAGCAGATAAAGGTCAAGTGGTCCTACTAGTGTGCCTATTTTTTATTTATTATTTATTTTTTTGAGTAAGAGTACATCTGTGCTTACTCAACCATCTTTAATTGTGCTACTGTTGATTTTGTCACTACATTTTCTGGTAGTTCATACCATATGTTTGTTAATGCAGAAAACAAATCCTAAGGACCTAAATACACACTTTGAGGAAGTATACAACTTGAAAAAAGTGCAATATGAATCAAAATCAAAATAATCTCTTTGCACGTGTTTTATTGAAGTAATGCATTACATTCTTTTGCTGCCTGCTTCTGCTTTGATCAAAGGAGGAGAGCTGGACTCTATGTTTCTGTAGTGGCAATGCTGGTTATTATTGAAATTAGTTTGTTTCTATGTTAAAATTAGTCTTTATATTTTTGCTCTTTGATGTATATATTTGATGTATATCAGTATAAATATACAAAAATATAGTTGTACAATATCTGCATCATTCTGTGCTTCTATTATCCACTCTCCAATTCAAATCTGGGTCATATAAGAGCATTCTTGTATGTATAGCAAATTCAGTCCTTCATGATTTGGGCAGATATCTAAAGTTGATTGTTTTATGATTATGCTTTGTGAACCATTTTCCTTGAATATTTCTATTGCTATCCCCCACCACCACTTCCCACATAAACAAGAGTAAATCATCTGAAGCCTCATATGTGCAAGACAACATTATGAGGACTTTTTTTTACAGGGAAAAAAGGCTAATGGCATATACAGCTTTGAGGGGCAATAAAATGCACAAGGCAGTAAATAAATCGATCTAAAGGTTAAAATAAATTGTGTCACCAGATTTCATTCTATGAACCCCGAGTTTCATCATCAGTATTCGAAATGGAACCAGTGGATGGACGTAAGGTCAGCAAGGTTGTGAAGACCACCATGGTCCATGGAGAAAGGACAGAAAAGTATCTTGGAGACCTTAGTTTAGCAACAGATCTGCCATCAGCCAAAGATGATTTTGAACAGGTATTATGGTAGTTAAGTAGTTTCTACTGTAAGTAGAATATAGTCATGCTTTTCTACTTCTTCAGCAACCTTATTACTTTTCTTATCTCTAATATCATAGCAACGTCTGATTAGCTGCTTCTGAGTAGAGCATCGTTTGTTCTACAACTACCATACTGCATTCCATACTTGTATGTTTGCAGCATGTGTTTGACTGTTAGAAACTGAACTCCAAGTAGAACTTCTAAAGCTTCTGCTCATTCAGCTACCAAAGTTATCTATTGCACTCTGGGTTTCTCATGGACAGTAAGGGTTAAAACAAACAACATGCTAGATCACTGTGCAGTTTTGAATTAATCTTTTTACCAAATGAACCCTGATATTTACATTAAAATTAAACCTCTTATAAACTAAGCATTATAAAGACCAGTGCAGAGAATTGTGATATTTGTAAAGTCAATCGAAGCCTCACATACAATCTGTTAATTAAGCTGACAACATCCAGTAGGATGAACTCTTTGTAAATAGATTGACAAATGTAAATATCCCTCAGTCTAGGCTGGCAAATAACATATAATATTTTGAAATGATAGTACTACAGGGATGCTGTAAATATTACTGCTGTGCTGAAGGTTTGATATGAACATATACAGAAAATGTATTAAAGCAGATCGTTGAAAAGCGGACATTTCACATCTGCACCTGAAGGACTGTCTATGTCCTATGGAGGAGCAAGTGTGGACTCTCACTCATTAGTAGTAGTATGACTGAAATTGGTAGGGCTGCTGCTTTTCTGAAAGAAATTGCAGTCACTAAGTGCTCACATTATCTAGATACATAGACAGTGCCTTAAAAAAGTATTTATACCCCTTCGAAATCTTCCACATTTTGTCACGTTACAACCAAAAAACGTAAATTTATTTTATTGGGATTTTATGTGACAGACCAACACAAAGTGGCACATAATTGTGAAGTGGAAGTTAAATGTTTTTTTTTTTTTTTTTACAAATAAATATCTGAAAAGTGAGGCATGCATTTGTATTGAGCCCCCTTGAGTTAATACTTTGTAGAACCACCTTTCGCTGCAATTACAGCTGCAAGTCTTTTGGGGTATGTCTCTAGCAGCTTTGCACATCTAGAGAGTGAATCTTTATCTTTTTTTTTTGCAAAATAGTTTACAGTCAGATTGGATGGAGAGCATCTGTGAACAGCATTTTATCAGGTCTTGCCACAGATTCTCAATTGGATTTAGGTCTGGACTTTGACTGGGCCATTCTAACACACGAATATGCTTTGATATAAACTATTCCAAAGTAGCTGGCTGTATATTTAGGGTTGTTGTCCTTTTGGAAGGTGAACCTCTGCCCCAGTCTCAAGTCTTTTACAGACTCTAACAGGTTTGCCCTGTATTTGGCTACATCCATCTTCCCATCAACTCTGACCAGCTTTCCTGTCCCTGCTGAAGAAAAGCATACCCACATAATGATGATGCCACCACCATGTTTCACTGTGGGGGTGGTGTGTTCAGGGTGATGTGCAGTGGTAATTTTTCACCACACATAGCGTTTTGCTTTCAGGACAAAATGTAAGTTCAATTGTGGTCTCATCTGACCAGAGCACCTTCTTCCACATGAAAAATAAATATTTAGTTCCAATGCGCTACTGTGAGTAAACAAAATGTGTAAAAATAGTGTAAATATTGTAAATATTGCCCGGGGCAGCTATATCTAAAAGTGTTCACATAACACAAAAAAAAGGATAACAAGGTAAAAAAGTGATAAGCGCTCCAGGTATGTGTCAAATTACAACCAAAGTATATACGTGAATGAATGGACCACAATCAGAAAATGAGTGACCAAACTCAAAATGTGCAGTGCGTGCCAAAAAATAATAATAAGAAAATATATTCAGATGTGATAGATTATAGGGATGTCCAGTCCTCTGTGAATCTAAAATCACTGTGATGATCACACATAAATAAATATATAAAAATAAATATATAAACTGAATATATATACATATATATAATATGGAATAGTGTAAAAGTAAGTGAGCGAATGTATAAAAGTGCAAAAGTGATGCTAATAAAGCAGTCTATAGGTGGAGATGATGGGATGTTTCCATAAAAGGTATCTGTGTAGAAGGCAGCAGTTTAAAAATCCTCATGAGTGTTGTAGTGCCCTTACCATGAAGGTGCTATATGTGAGGACATCAGTAGATACGCGCCCAGGACACCTTAATGGAATACAGCTGCTGGTACAACGTACACTGACTGATCCCAGGACAGGGGTGATCGGAGACCCGGAGGGATATCTCTATATGCGCACATATAGCACCTTCATGGTAAGGGCACTACAACACTCATGAGGATTTTTAAACTGCTGCCTTCTACACAGATACCTTTTATGGAAACATCCCATCATCTCCACCTATAGACTGCTTTATTAGCATCACTTTTGCACTTTTATACATTCGCTCACTTACTTTTACACTATTCCATATTATATATATGTATATATATTCAGTTTATATATTTATTTTTATATATTTATTTATGTGTGATCATCACAGTGATTTTAGATTCACAGAGGACTGGACATCCCTATAATCTATCACATCTGAATATATTTTCTTATTATTATTTTTTGGCACGCACTGCACATTTTGAGTTTGGTCACTCATTTTCTGATTGTGGTCCATTCATTCACGTATATACTTTGGTTGTAATTTGACACATACCTGGAGCGCTTATCACTTTTTTACCTTGTTAACCTTCTTCCACATGTTTGCTGTGTCCCCCACATGGCTTCTCGCAAACTGTGAACGGGACTTATGGCTTTCTTTCAACAATGCCTTTCTTCTTGCCACTCTTCCATAAAGTTTACGTAATGCCTTCATGTAATGCTCATAGTTCCATTATATTAGGTTATCACCATATTTCATTTTAATCGTGCTATCTACTTGGATGCATGGCTCATATAAAGTCCCACCCCTTTCTTCTTTGTTCACTCTTCCATAATAAGCATATTTGTGGAGTGCACTTCTAATAGTTGTCCTATGAACAGATTCTCCCACCTGAGCTGTGAATCTCTGCAGCTCCTCCAGAGTTACCATGGGCCTCTTGGCTGCTTCTCTGATTAATGCTCTCCTTGCCCGGCCTGTCAGTTTAGGTGGACGGCCATGTCTTGGTAGGTTCGCAGTTGTGCCATACTCTTTCCATTTTTGGATGATGGATTGAACAATGCTCCATGATGTTCAAAGCTTGGAATATTTTCTTATAACCTAACCCTGCTTTAAATTTCTCCACAACTGTATCCCTGACCTGTCTGGTTTGTTCCTTGGCCTTCATGACGCTGTTTGTTCACTAAGGTTTTCTAACAAACAGAACAGCTGCATTTATACTGACATTAAATTACACACATATATACTCTATTTGCTAATTTGGTGACATCTGAAGGCAATTGGTTCCACTAGATTTAAGTTAGGGGTATCAGAGTAAAGGGGACTGAATACAAATGCACGCCACACTTTTCATATATTTAGTTGTAAAAAAAATTGAAAACCATCTATAATTTTCCTTCCACATGAATGGGCATGGGTACTTTTTCAAAGTTCTGTAGTCCTAGAATTGGGATGTATGCTTTTGTTTGGCATGTGTAACCATGTAACTACTAAGGATATGCTACTGTCTGGCTGTGCCATGTACCTACTAAGGATATGTTACTGTCTGGCTGTACCATGTACCT
This sequence comes from Rana temporaria, assembly GCF_905171775.1. Lineage (NCBI taxonomy): Eukaryota > Metazoa > Chordata > Amphibia > Anura > Ranidae > Rana > Rana temporaria. The sequence continues at coordinate 469,682,573 of NC_053489.1, read as the reverse complement.
ACTAAGGATATGCTACTGTCTGGCTGTACCAAGTACCTACTAAGGATATGCTACTGTCTGGCTGTACCATGTACCTACTAAGTATATGCTACTGTCTGGCTGTATCTATCACGTGACAGAGGATCAGCATGTGACTAGAAGGTCAACTTTGGCCTCAATGATTTGCTCATTAAAGGTTTCAGTCTAGCTCAGGGGTCTCAAGACTTTCTAAACAAAGGGCCAGTTTACTGTCCTTGAGGCTTTAAGGGTTTCAGACTGTGGACAGGGGTGGTAGATAATGCCTCAGGCTTGGTGGTCAGTGGGAGTAAAACGTTACATTCCATCCCTGTGGTTAGATGGAGAAGGTTTCAAATCATTTGTCTCAGTGGGAGGACTAGTGCCCCATTATTGGTGTCAGTGGAAGAATTTATGCTTCATCATTGACGTCAGTGGGAGGAAAGAATACTATCTCACTGTAGATGTCAGAGGGAGGAATAGTGTCCCAAGGGCTGGATAAAAGTAAGCAAAGGGTTGCAGTTTAGAGACCACTGGTCTAGCTGATAAATAATAAAATGTTTATTATTTTTCTTTCTACTTTCAAAACTAAACATAGTACCTAAAATAAACACATTGATTAAGTTGAATTTGTTTTTGTGTGATCTTAGCTTTGCATAAAACAGCCTCAAGAGTCATCATTACATCATTGTATGCAAGCCTGAATGAATGTATAGCAACCTGTCCTGACAGTCGCTTGTCTTTTCTACTTTTCTAAGGTCAGCCTGACCACCAATGAATATGGAGAAAGCAGGCAATGTAGTGTGTTAAATCATACAATAAGCAACAATTTTAAAAATGAAACCTGTCATTACTGAAATATGGGTGTTGACGTTTCAATTTCTCTGCCTGACATATTTATTCTATGGGTTTACTACTAGGTAAATCACTGACCCAGAATAAGCATACTGCCAGTAAAGTCAGAAGTCCCAACATGCATGGTTGCCTGGGGTGAGCAACTCACTAGTGAAACCCACAGGATGAACATGAGAGCAAAGCAGCTAGCAATTTCTAAAAAAAGCAGCAGTAGATTTGTCTATTATGTTTGCATTATCTGAGCAAACACAAAGGGAGGGTGGATATCAACACAGCCGTGAAGTGCAGGTAAACAATTGAGAAAACACTGAATTGTCGTCTCTCAAAGAACAGTGTGCAAATAAGACAATAATTATGGCAGCCCTTAGCAGTTTTAGTTTAATAAATCACTGCTCAGGCAAGGAGGGAAAGAGGAGGGATAAGCGTCAATGGCAAGGCAGGAAGTGGTTGGGGGGGCAGGATCAGGTAATGCTCTGGCAGGAAGGGGAAGGGAGGGAGATCAGTCAAAACTAAGACAAGGAGGGGGAATGAGGAGGATCATTTAATGATCAGGAAAGGGGGAGAATCACTGCTCAATCTATGAGGGAGGGAGAGAGGCAATTAAAACCTCTAACTCATATACAGCTATGTATGTACATTTTAGCTTGAGCAGCATATTTACTTAGACTAAGCACTATTTTTACTATGTTTACCAATGTAGTGCACTACAGCACACAGTGGTGCATTACTGTGCATAGTACTGTGCTGCAACACAGGTGTGTTAAGAAAGGTACGTGGAGGGGGGGCAAAGTTCAGAGTGAATGGAAGTGCAACACACCAATGCACGTAACATGCATTACAGCAAGTTACCGCAAAGTTTTGAAAGTTGTTTAATACATATCAACCAATTACAATTCTTCTTTCATTGGTCTGGTTGCAGTATTTGAGAGTTATACTACACTGCCCAAGTCTATAGTTGCCTCAAATTGCCCATGGACAGTATGCCCAATATGTCATAAGAGAATTATGCAGACTGTCCTTGCTAACCTTTTTGTGAACATTTTTTATTCTAAGCTGTTATGCTAGTGCTCTGGCACTAGTACTTTCTCAATCACTAGGTTTGATTTATCAAAGGCAAATAGACTGTTTACTTTGCAAGAAAGTTTTTCCTAGAGCTTAGTGAATGTGGAAAATGTCACTTTGCAATGAATACCCAATCATGTGCAAGGAAAAAAAAACTCTGCACTCTGGTGTCCTGGAGTTCCCTCACTGGCCACTGACATCTTCAGCCGAGTTCTGATCGTAGCCACTTTGATTAACTGGACTGAGATGGCATCACTCCCTGCATGTGTGGGGAGTTAATCATCTTAGCAGTTGCTGGAACTGTACACTGAGCTGCACTTGCGCAGCTCAATGTGCAATGGGGACAGGCATCACTAGAATATCACCAGGCTTGGGCCTGTATTATCAGAGTATGGCTTCCATTGGAGGAGTGTCAGTTGCGCTGGGATGGCACAGCACTACTGCTAGGAAGAGCCCCACGTTCCTGGTTCAGGAATGTTCAGGAATTGTCTCTGTACTGACCCTGCTCAGCAGGAGTCTTTCTGTTTGCTATTTACTTTCCCTAAGAAGCAGGGTCTTTGTCTCCAACCTGCCACTTTCTCCAGGCACACCTAAATGATGCAGGTACCCTAATTTATAAAGTCCCAAACCAAGATGGCTGTCAAAGGTCACCAGAAGTTGCAGTGTCCAACTGGACAGCTGATACCTCTGAGACATTGAGGGAGTCCATGAGGGGACATTTTCCCTAACAGATGCCACTCCATCTGGCACAGTGCCACCTACCTGCTGTTTGCAATTTTTTATTTTTATAATTAAAGTTCCACTTTAAGACACACATAAAACACAGAAATTCTTATCTGCTTACTTGTTCAAAGTCAGTCAGGCAACTAGCATTTTCTGAAGCAAAGCTAAGCAATGGCAGGTTTTCTTAAAACAAAAAAATGAAAAAAATATTGACAAGTGCCATTTAAATTCAATGCATGTGTCAGACAACTGACAAATCTCAAACTGTGGTGTCAATCTATAATTTAACCTATGTGTACTGCTTAGTTCTGAGGGAAATAAGAGGCTGTATTTTTGTAACTTTACTTCCATTATATGGTATATGTAATGGATATTCTCTAACATACTTGTATAAGAGTGAAAGCCCCCCAAAAAATTCAGATAATAATAATACCCACTTATATTATAGATTATTTTTGCACAGAGTTACAGTACTCTTGTGAATCTTTTCTAGCTGTGTGTAAATGGTTTGTCCATAGCCTGAACTCAGGGCATACTGATCATGCCACTGTGAGGCTTATTCTATTCTTACAGTGCTGTTTGTTTTTCTAGGCTCTAAACTATGCAGGCGGAGATGTAAGGGTTCACCTTCCCAATTTAACGGAAACACAGATTACCAAAGAGGATGGATCTGTTATAAAAAGGTTTGGGCTGGCATGGCACCGACCTTAATAGATTGCAGTGGAACTAACAATTTGCAAGCTTTCAACATTAGATCCTATGGACTAGGAAGACAGGCAATCATTCATAAAACTAACAATCACTGACTTACTGAGTTGCTCCATAAGGTTACTTTGTGAGCCATCAGTGGCTGTCTCTGCTGTATGCAGCATGAACACAACTGAATTCTCATACAATATTTAGCATTATTCTAAGAAAAAAAGAATTAGCTTTATATAAACATACACACTAAACATAATCTTGTGAAGAAAACTAAATAAGAAATAAATGATGTTGTGTATTGCTTTTAATACTATACTAAACTTAGAAATAACATTATAACTTTTTTTTTTTGGTGTGTGTAACATATATGTCATAATCTAAAAAGTTAGTGCTTTCCAGGGAACAATGCAGCTATGCTTAAGCCAAGAGGTCGATTTAACTTGCCAAAATCTGCTTAAATGTGATTAGTTAGTGTAAAGAACTTCTTTAGTACATTTAAAACATTAGGCCCTGTATGCAGAAAACAAAAAGCTTAAAATTGATGTGTTTATGAATGCCCTTCCTGCATTACACACATGTGAACAAAAGGAGTTCCCTGATTACCCAGTCACAAACAAAATTGAATGGGGTTGACTGGTGCACTACAACTATACCTTGACAAAACACTGGAGCCCTGAGCTGGTATGCACTTCAGGGCTTTATCTTCAGTAGGCTGGAGTGTACATATATATATATATATATATATATATATATATATATATATATAGATATAGAGAGAGAGAGAGAGAGCGAGAGAGAGAGAGACAGAGAGAGAGAGAGAGAGAGAGGTTGTCCCTCTTTATGTAATGCTGGCTGGTGAATGGACCTGCAGACTTGGGCACAACGATTTCAGAGTTGGAGCCCTCAAAAGATATACGAGGAATTCAATAAAGCATTACCAGCAGCTTTCTGCTGTTATGTGTGTACTCTCCTCTGCTCAACAGAGGCTGCTTGAATCTCTAAATGGATTCGGACTCTCACCAAAACAAGTACATTTAGAGGCAGCCTTATTGTAATTGCTAATCGTGTGCCTTGGCTGAACATGTCCTAGTTTAGTAGTTCCTAAAATCTAATTAAATTTTTTAAAATAAAACCTTTGGTGACAACGGAGGGATGTAATCACAATCACTATCAGTGTTATATAGCAGAGGTACTGTCAACTTATTATGAAGCAGATGAGTCCCTATTGTCTGTGCAAAGTAATAATACTGACACTTTTGCAATTGTCTATAACAGCAGTGTGATACAACCTGTTTTGAGAGATTTATGTGAAAACAAACATCTAAATGAAAATCCTACTTAAAATTCGTCTCAAAATCCTGCTTAATGGGAACCATCTGGAACACCACTCAAGCTGACATAGTAAATATTAGAGATGACAAGCCATTGGCTGATTAATTAACAAAATAAATAGATGTTTCTTAGATGTGCTTGTATCTCAAAATACTGAGCACCCAATGGAGCTTTTGCAGATGTAAAACAGCACTATTTTATTATAAAGGTGCATGCATTTGACCAGCTAAGTATATTCAGAACTATATTAACAAGACATACAGTGTGTTTAACAAGCTGACTTAGACTACATTCATAGAGATGTTCGTATCTGAAGGCAGCTAAATGCCATGCAATCTGCACTTGAAGAAGTTGAAATATTTCCTGCAGATAGTTGCGGTTTGTAAATGAGTTTAGCTACGTTTAGGTGTGTTTTCGAGTGTCAATGTTTTTAGACTTTTTTCTCAATATTCTATTCTTGTGGGGGATGTTATACCCCAGACACCTCCTCTTCCAATTTGTTGGTAGTTTTCCGAGCAAAGAAGATAGAGCAGTGCAATTGAAATGGAGTGCAGAGCAAAACTGCTGGTTAACATTGCTTCCTGCTTGAGAGGAGAAGATTGAGGGTAGGTTAATACTATGATCGCATAATAATTCCAATGCAATTCCAACTCCATGTAGTTTGATAACCTGTTCATTTGAATGGATTCTAAATCACACTAGACTGTGGAAAAGGTAGTGCATGTACAAAATGCACCACACCAAACAATATGGTACTGTGCTGCCTTGCAGTTTGGTGCCCACAAAGCACTGCATTTGTGATCTGTGTTTGGGGTACCATCACCAATACATTGGCACCCCCATGCAGATTGCAAGGGCAGTGCAATCACCTTGGGTGTGAGAAATGCACATGGAATGCTCTCTTTGAGCACTGTGTTCTGGTGTGTACTGGCTCTGAGGCAGATATGGAGGAAGTGAGAGGGGCAAAGATGGGAACATCCCCTAACATCCCAGCATCTAATTAAGGTATATTTTGTCCTGATGTATGAGGAAATTAGAACCTATCCTGATAAACTTTACAACTTTACCAGACTGTCAGTGTCCACCTTTGACAGCTTACTAACTATTGTTAGACCACACCTGCAAAGAATGAATGCCAACATGAGAATGAATGAGAACCAACATCAGAATGAAGACCAACATTTCAGGAAGAAAGGGAGAAGTGTGTCATTTTCTGCTGTTAAACACAACACACACAAAGCAATGCACATTTATCTGCATATAGGTGCAGATAGGAACAACAATTTGAAGTAAAACTCAGTGTAGAGAAAACAGTAATGCATGAAAGTAGAGCGTGCTTACATCTTTTTTTAACACTGTCATGCAGTTGAGTAATCACCTGGACCTAGGGATAAATTGTCTGCTCTCCCTCCAGAAACATAACACTTAGGGCTCCCTCTTCTGCTGTAAGTTTGCATGATATGATGTTCCAAGTCTCTAGTTACAAGCTCTGTGGCTAGAGTTTTCTTTTTCAAAACAATATGCATCTGGAATCCTTGCACGTCCAGCAGAAGGGGTGGTATTCTACATAAATTACACATTTAGTATTTCTATCTTTAATGTAAATTATTTATTTAAAATGATGTTCCTATTGCAATATAGGAGGTAGAAAAACATGCAGAGGACTGTGTCTGCCCTTATCATCCTGGCTTTTAACCTAAAGTGATCAGTCATTAAAAACATCTTTCATTGAAGGTTTTCATTATGTCTTGTTGACATTCGTCCTTTATTGGCCTACGGATTCATGTTTGGAGACTATACCTTGAAGTATTTTTCCTAGACCAAAACTTATTAGCACATAACATAGACAGTAGCTGAATTGCCAAAGTACTTTTGGTTTCTATCATACTGTAAAACCAGAGGTTGATGTACTTCTGTTTCTGGCCATCCCAGCTGTGTAGGGATTACATGAGCATGTAAAGACAAGTTCATTTATTTATGCTACTTAATTTTTATTAATTGTTTAATAACTTCATGGCAGCATATTTTATATACATGCTTGTTGTTCATTTTTTTATCAATTATTTTTGGAGCTTTTGTAGGGTTTTGGTGTTCAGCTTTAACTTCTAAGGAGTAGACCACACCAAATTGAATGATTAGAAGATCATAATAATGGTTGTGCTTTTCTTTTAGTGATGCATACAACAAAGAGGATTGTTTTTTTTTACTAAACTCAGTGAGTCATTATGGTAGTTTCAGGGCTATAGTGTTATATACTTTACTGCCAGTGATATAAGCACCACAGATGCTGAACATACCTGATTTTGCATGCAAGCAACTGTAATTTTTTAGCATCTTGTGATTGTACAGAGGAGAACTTGAAGAGGAATTGAGCTGTCCCTGAATGCCCTTTTGTGACTAGAATTCTTTACACAGACACAAATAATGTCATGAAGTGGTGCCATTGCCAGTTTTCTAAGAGTCCTTCTTTCAGAAACATTAATTGTCAAGACTGTCGCAAAGGTTTAAGTGTGTCAACATTTGCAGAAAAATACTAACGTAGCTTTCTTTCCATTTAATTATTATGCTGCTTATAACCTAGGGCACAAAAAACATTCTACAGAATTTTCTAGTATTTTTATCGGTTTTAAAAAGTTCATCACCCTTTTTCGAATATACATTTTCACTAAATAATTGTGTTTTACTCTACAGAACAATGATGAATAAAGCCAGAACACAGAAGAGGACTGTGGTGAAGGACCAGCATGGGAAACATGTTTTCGTTGAGCATTTGGAGGATGTTCCTGAAGCCTTCCACAAGGATTCCCTCCATACTGACCTCCAGCAACTTCTCACCCGCTTCTGCGGAGAAAACAGTGAGCAAGAGGCCAAATGAGAGGCTGCTGAGCCACACTTACAACACATATCCGTAGTCAGTATGCAAACGATACATTCTCCTCACGCACAAGGGCCATAAGTGGCATCCACTGGGTGATACTGGCACGCCTGTTCTGCAAATGTTGTAAACAAATGATCAGCTTTGTGTGTCTGTCTGTAAATGCAAAGATTATTTGTGACCAAAGATAGCATCCTTTGGATGGTATACCCCATTTTATTATTTTCTTTTTCCATTTTAAATGAGTTTAGTTTGACCTCTTTCTCCAACATGTTAGCTTCGTCCACAGGCCTCTTCAAAGTGTCTGCCAAGGCAACTTTAAAAAAAGGATGGACCTGACAGTGCTACATACACAAAGTGAATGTGCTTGGATTAGAAGATTTCAAACTCTCCTGCAGGCCTTGACTACACTTTGCTTAGTGGAAGGCAAAGTAGTGAATGAAAGTGACTGTTCAGAGACTTGGTATTGCTTGGGGCATTTAGAACAGGATTCAAAGCATCCACATACAACCATTAAAGCTCCAGGTTACTCTAATGTCAGTGGTTCTAAGACATCAGTGAGGTTTCCTGAAGATGAAACGTAATCAAATAACCAATCTGCTAGCTGCTTATATAAAGGCATACACACATATTCAAGCTATTCTAAACTGGACTTGTAGTAGAGTCAGTTACTCTACAACAAATATACTTGCTCCAGTCAATGCTTTAGCAGACCATATTGTCTTATAACTAGTGGAAATGTCTGCTGGTCATAGCACTGTAAATAATAATAATGGGAAAGATATTTCCCAAGTTAAGTAAAATAATAATTAAGAAGTCACCGTGTTTATCAGGATTTCTTATGGCACATGCATGTGGCATCAAATGAAATGGAATAAAACTCCTATAATCATGTGTTGAACTTGTAAACCCCCTTAGCACTGAGCAAGCAGTTTTCACAAAAATGTGTCCTCTTCTATTTCTGTACTTTATTTTTATGTCAAAAAGTTGAAGACACAAGGCAGGTTTCAGTTCTATTTTTTATGTTTTTACATCGGAAACAAATCCTTGAAAATGGTTATAGCATTTATGCACTTTTTTTTTAAAAGAAGGGATTATAAAAAAAGGAAATATTTTTTGTCTTATGTACCTTATTCTTGTGGTTTAAACTCTGTAGCCTTTTAACGTACAAATATATATATATAAATAAATGCATATAAGCACTATACATTTTAAACCCGTTTATTTAATGTAAGTAGAGATTGGGGAGAAAACAAAGAACAAAACACAGCATTAACCTATGTTGCTAATTTATAAATAACATGAAAAAAATATTAAATCAAATCAGGCCTATGCTCTTAAGGAATCAGGAGGGAAAAGACCCACCGAGAGAGATGAATGTCAATTGTAAATTAATAGGATTTCTTTAAATCCCTTGTAAACGTAACAACACTAAATAATTCTTTGGTTTATTTAATTAAAATGACCTAATGTGTAACTTTATTTTATTTTTGGCACAAACATTGCTAAATTACTTTCTCAGTAGCCAAAGTGAGGTCATATACCATGAATAATGAGTTATGCGGCTGTTCCAGTGTTTGACAAAGAAACCAAAAAAAAAAGTCCTGTTGTGCTACTTGCAGTGCAGATGATGTCTGTGTAACAGCATAATCACTTTTATGGGTTCTGATTCCTATTTTTTAAGTTCTGCTCTGTTACATAAAAATCTAATTTTACTACTGTGAGAGTTGGCATATACGTGGATGACTCAGCATCTTGTTCCCATGGTGATAACACTAATTTACTCTATCTATGAGGGCATGTCTTAGTTACAAATGGCAAAAATAAAACACACTAACAATACATAGCTGCAATGTGTACAATGGCTCATTTAATTAAATAAAGTGTTCAATGTAAAAACGAATTGCTTGTGTCTGTCTGGTAATCTGGTAAAATACTTTAAAGGAGTATTACAAGTATTTATAGATATTGGCCTCTGTTTAATAAGGTAGTGACCAATGTTCAAAGTGCATGGTAAGTAATCGTTATTTAACAATTGAGGTATTTTTACAATTAAAATGCATTATTTTTATTATGTTTCATGATAGCTGACATCTCTTGGGATGTTACAGTATAAGTTAATGTAAATTGGTTTTTGAGCTGCCTTATTAAACGAGGCCACAAAAGAAAGAAGGCTGCATATTTAGTGGCCCAGAGCAGAATCTATACCATTAACTATCATGCCATGAATCAGCTAGATTCCTGAGCTTTTTGATCTTGCTAGGGCAAGGAATTTCCATGAAGAAAATATAACAGGGGCCGTCTATGAAGATGTCCCAAATAATGAAATAGAAGAAATGTAAACAAATTGGAGAAATTCAATAAAGTATTTGTGCCACTTTTCTGGTGGTCCTTTAAAAGGGCCTGCACCTGATTCAAAAAGCCCTGCTGCCAAGTTGAGTATAACTACCTCCAGTTTGTGGAAATGTAAACTTAAAGTAATTAAGACCAACTGTAATTTGGCATACAGAGACAAGCAAAGTGTACTGCTGTCCAAGGCTTGTACGACCTACAGTGGGGCAAAAAAGTATTTAGTCAGCCACCAATTGTGCAAGTTCTCCCACTTAAAAGGACGAGAGAGGCCTGTAATTGTCATCATAGGTATACCTCAACTATGAGAGACAAAATGTGGAAACAAATCCAGGCAATCACATTGTCTGATTTGGAAAGACTTTATTTGCAAATTATGGTGGAAAATAAGTATTTGGTCACCTACAAACAAGCAAGATTTCTGTCTCTCACAGACCTGTCCTCCACTCATTACCTGTATTAATGGCACCTGTTTGAAATTGTTATCAGTATAAAAGACACCTGTCCACAACCTCAAACAGTCACACTCCAAACTCCACTATGGTAAAGACCAAAGAGCTGTCAAAGAACACCAGAAACAAAATTGTAGACCTCATCAGGCTGGGAAGATTGAATCTGCAATAGGCAAGCCGCTTGGTGTGAATAAATCAACTGTTGGAGCAATAATTTGAAAATGGAAGACATACAAGACCACTGATAATCTCCCTCGATCTGGGGCTCCACGTAAGATCTCACCCCATGGGGTAAAAATGATCACAAGAACGGTGAGAAAAATCCCAGAACCACACAAGAGGGACCTACTGAATGACCTGCAGAGAGCTGGGACCAACGTAACAAAGGCTACCATCAGTAACACACTATGCCGCCAGGGACTCAGATCCTGCAGTGCCAGACGTGTCCCCCTGCTTAAGCCAGTACATTTTCGAGGTTTGCTAGAGAGCACCTGGATGATCCAGAAGAGGATTGGAGAATGTCACATGGTCAGATGAAACCAAAGTAGAACTGTTTGGTAGAAACACAACTCATCGTGTTTGGAGGAGAGAGAATGCCTAGTTGCAACCAAAGAACACCATACCTACTGTGAAGCATGGGGGTGGCAACATCATGCTTTGGGGCTGTTTCTCTGCAAAGGGAACAGGGTGACTGATCCGTGTACATGAAAGAATGAATAGGGTCATGTATCGTGAGATTTTGAGTGCAAACCCCCTCCCATCAGAAAGGGCATTGAAGATAAAACGTGGCTGAGTCTTTCAGCATGACAATGATCCCAAACACACCGCCCAGGCAACCATGGAGTGGCTTTGTAAGAAGAATTTCAAGGTCCTGGAGTGGCCTAGCCAGTCTCCAGATCTCAACCCCATAGAAAACCTTTGGAGGGAGTTGAAAGTCCATGTTGCCCAGCAACAGCCCCAAAACATCACTGCTCTAGAGGAGATCTGCATGGAGGAATAGGCCAACATACCAGCAACAGTGTGTGACAACCTTGTGAAGACTTACAGAAAACGTTTGACCTCTGTCATTGCCAACAAAGGATATATAACAAAGTATTGAGATTAACTTTTGATATTGACTAAATACTTATGTTCCACCATAATTTGCAAATAAATTATTTTCAAATCAGACAATGTGATTGTCTGGATTTGTTTCCACATTTTGTCTCTCATAGTTGAGGTAAACCTATGATAACAATTAAAGGCCTCTCATCTTTTTAAGTGGGAGAACTTGCACAATTGGTGGCTGACTAAATACTTTTTTGCCCCAATGTACCTCCTTCTCTGTGTCATATTAGCAAAGAGGTTCTTTCCCTGATCTGTTAGTAAACATTCTCTACCAGCTCTTGTATTCTGATGTTGCTTCCTATTTATTTTGAGAAGAAAATCATTAAAAAGATGCAGAGCTGGTATATCTTGAATACAAAGGAATTACATGAACACAACATAAAATTCTTGATATATTACCCTTCAGCATCAGATGATTGATGCTGGTGTTTTCAGCACAGAGCTCTCTGATCAATGTTTATAGTGCAGCGAGCGATGCCCTACCTTTGGACTCATCTACTTAACATCCCCTGTAACCCAAATTATAACATTAACCCAACATTCTGCAAACTTTAAATGTTTTTCTTTTATCATCCATTGATGGACACTAGTGAAAAAAATCATAGATGTATGGTTATGATGCTGCCTTCAGGACACTGGCAAACAAAACAAAAAAGGTGAAGACCTGTCCACCATAACCCTGCCTCTAAACACCATGCCTTAGTTTTTTTTGCTAGTTTCCTCTGAAGTTGGACATTTTCTCAGCTATGCCAAGGAAGAAACCTATTTTGGCACTTGGTAAAACATTTTTTTATGTCAAGCACGACTACTATATGCTGCTTGAGCTAGCCTATACACAGTACCTGTCTGGACAAGGTACAGTGGGGATCGAAAGTTCGGGCACCCCAGGTAAAAATGTGTATTAATTTAGTGACGGTATTAGAATGATATCCCCGTCAAAGTCTTCCCTTCTTCCCATAAAGAAAATCACCCAATATTCCACGAGGGGGAATATTCCTGGAATCACCCAATAAGCCACACATGGGTCAAGCTTACTGCTGGAACAAGACAGACTTTAATGGTACAACACACAGCTTATATGTAATTTACAAAGCTGTTGCAATGACAACCTCCGCCCCCTCACACTGGGGCTTCCGTACAGATTATTAGGCAGACACTTCGGAGCGACCCTGAAAACACATTTTCTTTAGATAATGACATCAGTGGAGTTAATTACTAGTTGTAACAGAATACGTTATCTAGACAGCCTGGCCCCGCATATAGAAGAGATAATTACCACAATGAAGCAATCAGAATAATTAACATGAGCCACTTCTAATCACAGTAAACAGTAAACACAAGTCTCCTTCACACACACAATAGATCAATTATCCTTTGACATAGGGCTGGCTGAGGAAGGGTCATTAACATTTCAATCAGCCTGTTAGCAGAGGAGTGAGTCACACCTGAAATCACCTTCCCTCTAACACACACACACACATTAAACAAGCAGGGAGAATTACACTGAAGCATATGCTTCACAATGGCCCCCCTTTTTCTCCCTGCTCCGGCAACCCGGTTGGACCTTCCCTGGTCCAGTAGGGTTGACGGGTTCAGAGCTTTTAGTCCGAGGTTAACTCCGTTTGGCGTGACTGACCTCCCTTGGCAACTGCTTCAGACTCAGGTATGCCACCGGGTCGTCAGATCACACGCCGGTCAGTCCCCAAGTCTTTGTGCGATCTGCAGAGTCACCAGCAGTCAGTGTGAAGACGGCGAATGGGTCTGTGCGCCGCCGTCTAGGTGTCCCGCTATGGGAGGGGGCAGGTTATGGCTCTGAAGTGACAATCACAGGAGATTCATAAAAAAAAAGAAAGTTATATTTGTTGAAATGCTGTAGCACTGGTGCTCAAAGTTCGGGGGGGGGATCAGTGCCCCATAGGGTCAGCCACCCCCTGCTCCCTCCGCAGCCGCTGGTTCTCCTCTTTGAGCTTCTCCTGCTCCATCTCCAGTTCATGGAGCCTGGGGGGGTCAGCCTGCTGTGACCTCAGGTGGTTGTTCTCCTCCTCCATGCGGCTTATGCACTCCTCCAGCTCCATGTACTCACGGATCAGCTCCTGCTTGCTCATGTCCTGCAGGCTCTCCATGTGGTCCTTCATCATCAGGAACTGGGTGGTGGTGGTGTAAGGGGCCACAGGTGGGCCCTTGGCGAACATCTCGACCCGCATCTGGGACGCCCGCTGTGACTCTCTCTCCTCCAGTCGCTTCTTCTCCTCCCAGGTCAGCTTGTTATACGGCTTCCAGGACCTTTTCTTCTTGGAGGGTAGCCGGCAGTGCCTCTTTCTGCCCAGCTCCCTCCAGGGCCCCTCCGGCTCATGGCTGTCGCCCATGACCAGCTGACAATGGTGTTCCCTGTTATCCGTAATAACAGATTGTACCATGAGGGCTTCGTAAGGGGTGCCCAATGGTTCTTCCTGACCCAGCTCCTGGGGATCCCAAGCCGAGTCTACACAATGGGCTGCTGCTGGTGGGCGGTACCCAGGTTGAGACCAATTTGACCTGGTGTTGTCATTCAGGGGGCAATTCTGCTTCAAGTGACCCAGCTGTTTGCACCGGAAGCAGCGTTGTTCGTTGTCCTCCTGGCGTGGATAGTGAGGGCTAGATGTCATCGGTCTGTTAGGAGGTTGTACCCGTGGTGTGACCTGGTTTGTCTTGCGAGTATCCGCATATTCATCCGCCAACTTCGCGGCCTCTGGTAGAGTCATGGGCCTGCGATCTCTCACCCAGTCTTTGTTTTTTTTTTTTTTTTTTTTTTTTTTTTTTTTTTTTTTTTCACGTCAGACTCTGCTCACATATGGCCGAGAGGCTAGCTCACGGTTCGCCCGCCCTTAGCATCTCTCTTGCGGCTTCGCATCATTCGTGGGTTTTTGTTTATTTTTTTTATTTTTTTTGTGTTTTTTTTTTTTTTGATATTACAGATTTAACATTTTTAAACTGTTAAGTTGGTGTTTTCCCGCTTGACGAATCTAACTACATTAGCATATCGTTATTATTCCCCCCCTTTTTTTTTTTTCTTTTTTCTTTTGCCCCCCTTTTCCCCCCCCCCACTTTCCCCCCCCCCCCCCCCCGGATCTGTGTGCCATGCAATCTTCTTTATGGTTTTTCATCTTTCTGCTTCTGTCGTCCCCTGGACGAACTTTTCTGTGGATTTGAACACTTTCCACTTTTCCCAAACCATCCTGTTTCTGTCCTCTTCTCCTAACTCTCTGCAGGCAAGATACTCCATCTCTTCTATATATTCCACCCTTTCTATCCACTCTTTAATTGATGGCCTCTTTGGGTGTAGCCAATTTTTGGGGATCAGAGCCTTAGCTGCGTTTAACAACACTGGGACCAGAGTTGTTCCATATTGTTTTTTTGTTTTTTCAGTTCCGTGAAACAAACAGGTCAGCGGGCTACATAGAATCGTCTCTCCTGTTATTTCTGCGATATATTTCAAGATTTCTTTCCAATATTCCTGTATTCTCGGGCAGTCCCACCATATATGTAGCGTTGTTCCTTTTTGTTTACAGTTTCTCCAACATAACTCTGAATTTCTAGGGTGGATCTTATTCATTCTTGATGGGGTCATGTGCCATCGTACCATACATTTATAATTTGCTTCTATGGTGGTAATGTCCGCGGCATGGTTATATACTGCACCTATCATTTGTGTTTTATCAATTTTTTTACCAATGTCGCTTTCCCATTTTTCTAAAAAGGGCAATGCTTCCTGGGTCTCGAGTTCTGTTAGTATCCCGTATACCTTTGATATACCGTGTATCAGGGGCTTGTCCATGCTGCATATTTTTTCTATTGGATATAGTGTCTTGTCTTCCCTAATTGGTTGTGGTAGTGTGCTCACAAAATGTTTTAACTGCATATACTCCCATTCACTCATGCTTTGTTCCCCTTCCCCTATTTTTATCTCTTGTCTAAGTTTAATTTTTCCCCGTGTAACAATATCTTTTAATTTTTTCTCCCCTAAGTGTTTTCCAAAACGTGTTCCGTTACCTGGTGGAAAAAAATTTGTGCCTGCTAATGGGATTAATGGAGAGTTATACTCCCATTTTTCCCGTCTCAATATTGTGTCCCATATCCTAAATACGTTCCTTGTTATGTTGTGTGTGTTCGTGCTAAATTCCCTCATTTTCGGTGGTATCCATACATTTCTATTTAATAGTGTCCCACTTAATATTTCTTCCATACGTACCCATTTTTTTTGTGTATGTGCGTTTGTCCATTCTACCAACCTAGCTAAGTTTACAGCAAAATAATATCTTTTTATATCGGGGAGCCCCAACCCCCCTCCTTTTTTTTTCAAGCTCAACAATGAATAGCTTAATCTAGCCTTTTTACCTGCCCATAAATATTTCAAAATTACTGTTTTAATTACTTTAAAGAAGCTTTGCGGTATTTTTATTGGGAGCATTTGAAGTTTGTATGTTATCTTTGGTAAAATCATCATTTTAAACGCATTAATCTTGCCTATCCAGGAGATATGTTTTTTTGCTAGGTTTTTCAGGTCATGGTTAATGTCATTGATTAAGGGGACAAAGTTGGCCGAGTAGAGTTTTTCAACTTTAGATGTAATTTTTATACCCAAGTACGTTATAGCTTCTTTTTCCCATGTAAATGGATACTCTTTCTGTAGTTCTTCTGCTTCTTTTTTTTCTATCCCCAGATTCAAGATTACCGTTTTTATCGGGTTTATTTTAAAATTTGAAAGTTCTCCATATCTTTTTATTTCCTTTATAACATTAGGAAGAGATACTCTAGGTTTGGTCAGATATAGGAGTATGTCATCCGCATACGCCGCCACCTTGTGTTCTTCATCTCCCACTCTCACCCCTCCTATCCCCGGGTTTTCCCGGATTTTTGCTAACAACGGTTCCAAGGCTATTACATATAGGAGAGGTGAGAGCGGGCACCCCTGTCTGGTTCCGTTTTCCATGTTGAACACAGATGACATACTCCCATTGACCTTCACCCTTGCCGTCGGGTGGCTGTACAGGTTCTTTACCCATTTCATGAACCTTGGGCCCATGCCTATTTTTTGTAAAGTTTCCATCATAAACCCCCAGTCGACTCTGTCAAATGCTTTTTCGGCATCTAAGGACATGAGTACGACTGGGGGTTTCTTTTTTGGGTCTTGTTGTAACAGTAACAGGGTCCTTATACTATTGTCTCTTCCTTCTCTGCCTGCTACAAAGCCCGCCTGATCTGAGTTTATTAATTGCGGCATTAAACTTTTTATCCTGGTTGCTAATATTTTCGCGTATACTTTCAGGTCTGCGTTTAACAGTGCTATTGGACGATAGGAGGAACACAACGTTCCATCTTTTCCCGTTTTAGGGATAATAGAAATATTTGCCAAAAGAGATTCTTTTCTTATTTCTTCTTCCTCTCCTATTTTGTTAAAATAGTTACATATCTCTGGAACCAGGAGTTCGCTAAATGTTTTATAATATTTGATCGGCAAGCCATCGGGGCCTGGACTTTTCCCGCACGGGGTTTCCCTGAAGGCTCTATGTACCTCTTCTTGAGTTATTGGGGCCTCTAGGGATTCAATGTCATTTTGAGAAATTTGAGGTAATTTCGCTTCTTCTAGGTATTCCCTGATTTTCCTTTTTCTCATCTTTTCTTGCTCTTGTGTTTCCTTAGTTCTTATTGAATATAGTGAGCTATAAAAAGTCCGAAAGGATTCCGCTATTTCAGACGTCTTATATTTCATAAGGCCGTCTTGATTCTTTATTTTTTCGATGTAGTTTTTTTTTTTTTTTTTCCCTGGATATTTTGGCTAAATGTTTCCCTGGTTTGTTCCCCCATTTATATCTCTCCTTTCTAACATTTTTGAATATGTCTCTTGTTTCAACCTTCATCAGATCTCTAAGCTGGGTCCTCTTTACAATAATTTCATGATATATTTCATTTTCTCCTCGTTCTTTATGCATTTGCTCCAGTTCAAATAGCTCAGTTGTTAATTTTTTCATGTTTAATTTCCTTATCTTTTTTTTCCCTGCTCCTATTGAGATTAATTTCCCTCTGATGTATGCCTTATGGGCCTCCCAAACGGTAGCTACCCTTACTTCAGGTGTGTTATTAAGGGTGAAATATTGATCCAATTCCGTTCTCACTATGTTGTTTACCTCTATATCCTCTATAAGTTCTTCATTCAGGTTCCATGATCCTTTTCTTTGCTCTATTTCTTTGAATCTAATTTCCGCTATTACAGGAGCGTGATCTGAGATTGTAGATACCCCTATCGAAGTATCTACTACCTCTTCCAATAACTCATGGTCTACCAATATATAGTCCAATCTTGAGTATGTTCCGTGCACGGAGGAATAGTAAGTGTAGTCTCTTTTATTTGGATATGTAATCCTCCAGGGATCTATTAAACAGTAGCTATGCATTTTTTTTCTTAATATTCTAAGCTGTTTAATATTTCGCCTCTGAGCCCCGGATGTACTATCCAGTTCATAGTCCATTGAGAGATTGAAATCTCCTGCTAGTATTACATGTCCTAATTTAAAGTCCATTAAGGCATTCAAAATCCCCCTCAGATATTTATGCGGTTGGCTGTTTGGGCAGTAAATATTTGCTAACGTGTATTTTTTCCCTTGGAGTACTCCTTTTAGAAACAAATAACGACCTTCCGGGTCTACTTTCCTATCTTCCACTGTAAAGGAGATATTCTTCCCTATTCCTATGGCGACCCCTTTTGCTCTCTTCTTTGGGGAGTCCCCGTAGTACCAACTAGGAACTGCCCGAGAATACAATCTGACATTAGAGTCCAGCGTTATGTGTGTCTCTTGCAGGAAAACTATTTCAGCGGAATACCTTTCAACTTCTCTTAGTACCATATGTCTTTTTTCGGGGCAACTGAGACCTCTTACATTATATGTTAAGAACTTTATGTTTGTCATATATTTTTTTTTTTTTTTCCCTCTGTCTTGGGTATATATGTTCTTTCCTACTGCATGACACACAGATCTGAATCCCTTTCCCCCCCTCTCTAATCTTCCCCTCTCCCTTCCCACCCGATCTCCTCCCCCCCCTCCCTTCTCCCTCCCCCCCCTCCCTTCCAATTGTACCTTGCCCCCTTGTTCTTCTTTTGGGGCTTTCTCCTCCCCTCCCCCCCCCCCGTTCGATCCCTGACCTTCTGGTCATTTTTAGAGCTTTTTCTATTTGGCGCTCCTGGCGCTCTTTTGCTCCTCAGGCTGAGGTGGAGTTCTATTTTAGCCCGGTCTCCTGTCCCCCTATACTAGGGAACTGGTGAAGAAGCACTCTCTGGGTCTCCCTTCTCCCCGGTCCGACTCCGATAGCTTACTATGTTGACCCTCCCCATTTCCCCCCCCCCCACAGCCCCCCCTCCCACAATTCCCTTCCTCCCCGGCCGATCAACGCTAATAATTTCTTGGTATTGGGATGCCTAAACTATGACAAAATTCTGGTATTTCCTCCAAAAACCTCAGTCTTGCCGAAACACCATTTTTTCTGCCTATTAGGCACGCTGGAAATCCCCAATTATACTGAATATTATGCTCCTGCAGGACACCTAGCAATGGTTTTAAACTTCTTCTTCGTTTTAACGTCTCTTGTGACAAATCTTGATAAATTTGAATATTATGTTGATCGTATCCTAACGGCGACTTCCCTCTCAGTTTTCTCCATAGCTGGTTTTTCTCTTCCCAACTTTCAAAACGCACAATAATGTCCCTTGGGTAATCCTGTGCTCTCTCCCTAGGACGTCTTATTCTGTGTGCTCGTTCTATTCTGAGTGGGGAAGTTGTTTCTCTCTCTAAAATTGGATTGCAGATTTTTCTTATTATTTCTGGGAGGTCCTCGGCTTGTGTCGTTTCTGGAACACCGCGTATTCTTATATTCTTTCTTCTATCTCTGTTCTCTTGATCTTCTAATTTATACGCCTGTTCTCGTTGGTTTATTTTTAATGCTTTTATTTCATCCTCTAGTTTTTTAAATGAGATTACATTATGGTCAACTTTTTTCTCCACTTCTTCCACTCTTTCCAATATATGCCCCATGTTTTTCTCCATTTTTTCCATTTGCGTTTTGAGTGATCTTTCTAACGCAGCGAACATGCCTTCCATCTCCCTTTTTGTTGGCAAAAGTGTCATATCCTGCGTTTCTTCCTTATTTCTCTGTTCTAGATCTATTTCTTTGTCTGTTTCCCTATCTTGATCTGTTCTGCTCTCTAGGAGTGATTCTGAAAATGTTTCTGAGTCCGCCAAGACATTAGCTGGCCCTTTTTTCTTATCTTTTTTCTTCTCCTTTTCTGCTTGGCCTGCTCTGCCAATCGATGGTTTTTCTATGTGCTGGTTGTCGCCGTTTATCGCTTGGGTCACAAATTTACACATCGGGCCTGGGCTTTGACTTAAACGGGGTACCTTTGGGGTTGCCCCGCCTTTCACAATTTTTCCCCTTGTGGTCATCCTTGCCCCTAAATTGTGACTACGTCACTTTAGAGCGGTTCCGAGGGAAATCCGTTTGCACTTGTGATAGGTGTATACTCCCCTCTCATCCCCGTCTCCAGCGCCCGTATATCTTAGGAATCTTCTCCTACGGATTTTCCTGGCTCTGTAGTCAGATTACCCACAATGTATATAATACTTTTACCGATACTTTTACCGTTATGTTATGGCTTTTGATGTTTCATTTATCGCAATTTAAGGTTATTTACCCAGTCTTTGACGTCCATCTGGATGTGATTGTAAAATTGCTCCAGGAGCATTAGTGTCCTCTGCGGTGGTGGCCTGGCTGCTGTCAACCCAGTTAGAGGCCGACAGGGATAACTGGCATGCCCATTCCGCGTAAGAGTCTTTCATGGTTTTGCGTGAGTCCCTGAACTTCTGTCGGTGGGACTCTGGGGTTACTGCATAACGAGCCAGGAGCACTTCTTTAACCCGGGCGTAGCTATGGATATCCTGATCTGGCACGGTCCGGAAAGCATCAGAAGCTTTGCCTGACAGTTTGCCTGACAATATTGCAACCCACTCTCCTCTAGCTATTCGGTGCAGGTTACATTGTCGCTCAAAATCTGCCAGGTAGTTATCAATCTCACAGTCCTTTTCATCAAAAGCTTTAAAAGCGCTAAACGGAATCTTCCTTGCGTCTGCTGTGCTGTACTCACTGTTTGGAGAATGTGTGGCTGCTTGTTGGACTGCTGCCAGTTTTAACTGTAGTTCTGCGTCTCTTATTTGTTTATCCTTCTGTAGTTCTGCGTCTCTTATTTGTTTAGCCTCCTGTAGTTCTGCGTCTCTTATTTGTTTAGCCTCCTGCAGTTCTGCGTCTCTTATTTGTTTAGCCTCCTCCGCTAACAGGTCCATCACTTTCAGCACCACATCCGCCGTTGGGTTCGGACCGAACCATGCTAGCTTCTCTCTCATTAGCTTGTTGGCTGGCGATTCCTCTTCCTGAATCACTGGTGTCTCCATCTCTTGTACTGCTGGCGTTGCTGCAACCAAGTTCTCCTGGTCTCGCTCCATTAATTCTGCTATGATGACCCGCTTGGTTTTGTTGCTAGCAGTCCTTCCACGAACTTCCAGTAGTTCTTCCAGTGTCTGCTTGGAATCCGGGTGTAAAGGAGAGTAGAAGGGAAAATCCCGCTGCTGCCAACCAGTTGTGACGGTATTAGAGTGATATCCCCGTCAAAGTTTTCCCTTCTTCCCATAAAGAAAATCACCCAATATTCCATGAGGGGGAATATTCCTGGAATCACCCAATAAGCCACACATGGGTCAAGCTTACTGCTGGAACAAGACAGACTTTAATGGTACAACACACAGCTTATATGTAATTTACAAAGCTTTTGCAATGACAATCTCCGCCCCCTCACACTGGGGCTTCCATACAGATTATTAGGCAGACACTTTGGAGCTGACCCTGAAAACACATTTTCTTTAGATAATGACATCAGTGGAGTTAATTACTAGTTGTAACAGAATACGTTATCTAGACAGCCTGGCCCCGCATATAGAAGAGATAATCACCACAATGAAGCAATCAGAATAATTAACATGAGCCACTTCTAATCACAGTAAACACAGGTCTCCTTCACACACACAATAGATCAATTATCCTTTGACATAGGGCTGGCTGAGGAAGGGTCATTAACATTTCAATCAGCCTGTTAGCAGAGGAGTGAGTCACACCTGAAATCACCTTCCCTCTAACACACACACACACACACACATTAAACAAGCAGGGAGAATTACACTGAAGCATATGCTTCACAAATGTGCATAACGAAGCCAAGGAAAGATGGAAAAATCGCCAAAAGGCATCAAATTACAGATTAGACATTCTTCTAATATGTCAAAAAAAGGTAGATTCTATTTCCATCATTTACACTTTCAAAATTACAGAAAACAAAAAAATTACGTCTGCAAGTTTGGGCACCCTGCAGAGTTAATATCTTGTACTGCCCCCTTTGGCAAGTATCACAGCTTGTAAACGCTTTTTGTAGCCAGCCAAGAGTCTTTCAATTCTTGTTTGAGGTATCTTTGCCCATTCTTCCTTACAAAATTCTTTCAGTTCTTTGAGATTTCTGGGCTGTCTGTCAGGCACTGCTCTTTTAAGGTCTATCCATAGATTTTCAATTATTTTGAGGTCAGGAGATTGTGAAGGCCATGGCAAAACCTTCAGTTTACGCCTCTTGATATAATCCCCCTTGGATTTTGAGGTGTGTTTAGGATCATTATCCATTTGTAGAAGCCATCCTCTCTTTAACTTCAGCTTTTTCACAGATGGCATCAAGTTACCATCCAAAATTTGCTGAACTTTTATTAATACCATTTTTCCTTCTACTCGTGAAATGTTCCCTGTGCCACTGGCTACAATACAACCCCAAAGCATGATTGATCCACCCCCATGCTTAACAGTTGGACAGAGGTTCTTTTCATTAAATTCTGTGCCCTTTCTTCTCCAAATGTACCTTTGCTCATTCCGGCCAAAAAGTTCCATTTTAACCTCATCGGTCCACAGAACTTGTTTCCAAAATGCATCAGGCTTGTCTATATGTTCATTTGCAAAGTTCAAACACTGATTTTTGTGGTGAGGACGTAGAAGAGGTTTTCTTCTGATGACTCTTCCATGAAGACCATATTTGTACAAGTATCTCTTTATAGTGGAATAGTGTACCACAACTCCAGTGTCTGCCAGATCTTTCTGGAGGGATTGTGCAGTCAAACGTGGGTTTTCAATTGCTTTTCTCACAATCCTGCGAGCTGTTCTGTCTGATATTTTTCTTGGTCTTCCAGATCTTAGCTTTAACTTCCACTGTTCCTGATGACTGACATTTCTTAATTACATTCCGAACAGAGGATATTGAAATCTGAAAATGCTTTGCTATCTTCTTATAGCCTTCTCCAGCTTTGTGAGCGTCAACTATTTTCAGTTTCAGTTTTCTAGACAACTGCTTAGAAGAACCCATTGTGCTGATTGTTGGGGCAAGGTCAGATGAGTCTGGGCATTTAAAACCTTTGAAATTGATATCACCTGGTCTTCCCAGACGATGATTGAGAACAATCCATGACACTGGCAGGTCTCAGCTTTGCAAAGGGGGCAGTGTATGCTATAAATTCTGCAGGGTGCCCAAACTTTTGCAGACGCCATTTTTTTGTTCTCTGTAATTTTGAAAGTAAATGATGGAAATAAAATCTACCTTTTTTTTTTTTTACATATTCTAATAATGTCTAATCTGTAATTTGATGCTTTTTGGAGATGTTTCCATCTTTCCTTGGCTTCGTTATGCACATTAATACAACTTTTTACCTGGGGTGCCCAAACTTTCGATCCCCACTCTACTTGGAGGCCATATCCAGGACTGAAATTTGCGAGGTGTGTCAGTGATGTGACCACCAAGTACTGGGCTGTGCTTATGGCCCTCCCCAGACACCCAGTGTACTAGCTTGTTAGTCTCACAGCTCTTTAAAAGTCTAGGGCCGCGTGACTCAGCCTATGGTATGGTCCAGTGCTTGAAGACTCCCTCAAGAGTAATGTCCATGAGGGGTGAAAAGAAACTGGAAGTCAAAACATTCTTAAAAGTCACATTTTTATTCAGATACATCATTTAAATCATATTACAATTACACAGAGTATATGAAAAAAATGATGAATAGTTGTATGATAACATATAATAGACATAGAATAGACAGTTGATGTCTTAAAACTTGACTCACTTTGTGAAACAACATTCACTTCTTCAGAAGATAATAATATTTAATAGGATATCTGTAGTGAAACCATGTCACTAGTATATCGTAGTAAAAGGAAAGAACAAACCGCATAGCAAAAAAGCTATCTGCTATAAGGAAACAGATCTATTCTCTTCTCTCCCATTCTGTTGTAATTTTTGTCACAGAATTCACCAATGCTATTTTGACTCAGCCTATGGTATGGTCCAGTGCTTGAAGACTCCCTCAAGAGTAATGTCCATGAGGGGTGAAAAGAAACTGGAAGTCAAAACATTCTTAAAAGTCACATTTTTATTCAGATACATCATTTAAATCATATTACAATTACACAGAGTATATGAAAAAAATGATGAATAGTTGTATGATAACATATAATAGACATAGAATAGACAGTTGATGTCTTAAAACTTGACTCACTTTGTGAAACAACATTCACTTCTTCAGAAGATAATAATATTTAATAGGATATCTGTAGTGAAACCATGTCACTAGTATATCGTAGTAAAAGGAAAGAACAAACCGCATAGCAAAAAAGCTATCTGCTATAAGGAAACAGATCTATTCTCTTCTCTCCCATTCTGTTGTAATTTTTGTCACAGAATTCACCAATGCTATTTTCCAGCCCTACTTTTTAGGACTATTTTATTTTACTTTTACATTGGCACTGTCTGTCATCTGTTACACATTGTCAGATATTTACCTAAAATCCTTGTCCCTTCATATATATTCTATTGTAGTTATCCATTACATGTTTGACACCTTGACCTTGTGGTTCCTGTCGGGTGGTCTCCTGTCCTTTCCACAGCTTCAGGACAAGACACCTCCCATAATGCTCCTCCATTGTGCCCCAGTGTTTTTACCGGAGAGGGATTTTATATTTCTACATGTGTTTTATAATTGTTGGATAAATTATGCCTTTTGCTGGTCGGCAACTGTTTTCGAAAATACTTAACAAATAACAGATATAAAAAAGAGGGGGCAGAAGGGAGAGAAGAGATTGGAACTTTTTTCCCTATGTCAGATACATTTTTTGCTACGCGCTTTGTTCTTTATTTTTACTATGGCATACTAATGACTTGGTTTCTCTACAGAAATCCTATTAACTATTATTATCTCCTGAAGAAGTGAACGTTGTTTTACGAAATGTGATGACTATTAGGACATTAAGGAGTTGATTTACTAAAGGCAAAAAAGACTGTACACTTTGCAATGCGCAATTGCACCCTGAAAATGCAGTTGCTCCAGAGCTTAGTAAATGAGGTAAAGCTTCACTTTGCAAAGAATACCCAATCACGTGCAAGGAAAATAAAAAAAACTGCCTATTTGCTTGCATAGGATTGGGTGAAGGAATTTAGCAGAGCTTTTCCTCATTTACTAAGCTCTGGAGCAACTGCTCTCGCAGAGTGCAACTGCACTTTGCAAAGTGCACAGTCATTTTCTTTTAGTAAATCAAACCCTCTGTATCTACCAGGGACTTTGACGCAAAGGAGTGGGAGCAGTCCACCCTCTATGAACAGTCTGTGTGGGACATTTTGCAAGCATCCTGAGTATTCTGGAGTCATGTGGCATTATACCTGGCCTATAGCCTACTCTGAGAGTGTTATCAGCAGGGCCGGATTCCCGACAAGGCCACAGAGGCCAGGCCTCGGGGCGGCAGTGGGTGCAGGGGTGGCGCCGCCAGGGCCGCTGATGGGGAGGCAGATCGGTGCGCTTTGACAGTTACAGAACCAATGCTGTGTATCTCTCCCTCCTGTCGGCATCATTTCTGTAACTGTCACAGCGCACCAATCTGCCTCCCTGTTCCAGCCACATGTGATCCTCTCATAGGTGCCTGGTCTCCCCCCAGCGCTGCCTGTTTTCCTCTCCCTGAAAGCTGGGGGATTCGTCAGGACACTGAGAGCGGGGGAGGGCTTAATGCACAGGCACTTCTGCAAACTGCCCAGGGGTCCTAGGTGCATGGGGTGCCTTTGAAGTTTCCTCCCAGCAGGTTCGGGCCGTGGTAACAGGTCTCCTCACGTTGGCTCTCTTTTGCTACAGTGTACAGGTCAGTTCTGTTATCTGGCTGTGTCTGCAACACTCTCTCTCCCTCCCTGGCATCTTCCTCCCCTCCTCAGCCACTATCTGGCTGGCATCCTGCTCCCTATCTGTCTCACACAGATCCATTCATCTGCTCCTCTCAGATGGTTGTTATCTCTCACCCCCCCCCCCTTCCCTGACTTTTCCCCTGCAGACACTTTACCTTCACACGTGTGTGTGTGTGTGTGTGTGTGTCCCCCGGGATCTACAAACTTCACAAATGTCTGGAACCCCCCACCTTGCACACCCCCAGCACTGTCTCTTTACTAGGCAATGGAGATCACTCCCTCTCCCCTCCCTGCCAGACAGCCCATTTACTTTTTTTATACTATGGCTATTTATTACCAGCTGAGAGTATGCCCCATGCCCATCTCTGATTATCCCTCTCCAGTCCCCTTGACAGCCATCTATCTGCCCTCCCTCCCCCTACCAGCACAAATCCTCCTTCTTTTTAATCCCGATACAGACCAGGATTTCCCCAGTCTCATTCCAGTACTTCTCTACCCATACCCCATCTCATAACCCCCCCCCTTCCTCTATCTCCCCTATCCCATGGTTCTCATCCCCACCCCATGTTTTCAGGGCTTAAGGAAGAACCCTGAGGTGGAGCATCTTACTACTGCTGCTTGTGTGGGTGGGATGTGTACTGCGCCAATCCCTGCTGACCTTCTTCTCCTATTCATCCCATGTGATTGGCGCAATACTCATCCCACCCGCACAAGCAGCAGCAGTAAGATGCTCCACCTCGGGATCCTTCTTTAACCCCTGCAAAGCACCAGAAGAGAGCCAGAAACTCTGATGGGGAAGGAAGAGGGCAATTGTCATTCCTGTTGTATATTTAGCCCAGTGACAGCCTGCCAGAATAGATAGGATCTGTGACATCAGCTTCCCTGCACAGCTCTGCTTCAAGAGACCATATCTGTATTCTACATTACTGCCCCTATACTGTACCCTCTTGCCCCCTGTACAATGTCCACTTACCCTCCCCCTGTACCATATATGCCTAACCCCACCATACTGTGCCCTCCTGCCTCTGTACTGTACTTTCCTGTCCCTCTCCTACTGTGCCCCCTGTACTGTTCCCTCCTAACTGCTGTACTGTGCCCTCCTGCCCCCTCCCCACACACTGTACCCTCCTGTTCCCCTGTAAGTTTATAAGTTTTGTTGTGCTTGTGTATGCTAAAAATGATTTTTGTGGTGTATTGTTAGCAAAAATATTGTTTTGATATTTTTTTAGGGGGGTCCTGTCAGGTAGGCTGTACGGGGCCATGTGATTTCTAACAGCAGCCCTGGGTGCTGCGGCAACACAGGGGTGAAAAAATCCTCTTTACTGTCACTTGTAAATACAGAAGCACTGCTGTATTTACAAGTGACAGCGCTCTCCTCCCGAGAGCCGCTTAGAACCCTCTCTGCTCTACAAAACACATTGTCTATCTATCTCTATGTGAAAGCAGGGAGGGGAGGGGGGAAGGGGTGGGGGATGTACACAGGCAGGAGCTGCTCCACAGACATGCGGTGAGTTACAGCTTCTCTTCTGCAGCCCATCTCTGATGTTAGTTGGGTGATCGGAATGCTCACTACTGAAAGGGGGAAGAAGGGGGATTGATGCCAGAGGAATGTGTATTGATGGAGGGTGGGCTCCAAACTAATCTGGGGAGAGGAGAGCTCTGTACTTGGGAAGGAGGGTACTTGCATGTACACAGATCCCCCCCTAAACCCTGCACTCCATGCACAGATCCCCCCCAAATCCTACACTTCATACACAGATCACCCCTCAATCCTGCACACCGTACACAGATCACCCCTCAATTCCCCCATACACAGATCACCCCTCAATTCCCCCATACACAGATCACCCCTCAATCCTGCACACCGTACACAGATCACCCCTCAATTCCCCCATACACAGTTCACCTCTCAATTCCCCTATACACAGATCACCCCTCAATGCTGCACACCATACACAGATCACGCCTCAATCCTTATACATTTTAAATGTAGGTGCACCCGTATGATTTTTCCGTTAGTATATGTGCGCTTTCAGGGTTGGGGGACTTTCAGTTTTTTTTTTGGCGGGGGCATTAAAGGGCCCGGCCTTGGGGCCTGGGGACGTGTCATGATTTGGTGGGGGGTTACGTATGAAGAGCTTACTGGTTGATTATCCTCTGCCCACTGGTGGTGATGGATGGTGGACATATATATATATATATATATATATATATATATTAGGGGAGGGTTGTGAGTTGAGAGTATGGAGAACAGCAAAGAAGCGAGATAGAGCAAACCTCTAGGGTGGTTAGGCCTATAAGTTTGTAAAATTATGGCACACAGCAACATCCACTTCTCTAACATAACCCTTGTATGGGACCAGTAATTAATTGTAAATGTTTATGTCATAGTTAAGCACACTATCCATATGGAGATTGTACTGGTGGGATATGCAGATGGTCTGCATACCATCCGTGTAAAGCTGATGATGTAGGGGAGGCCCTGCCTTTAAGTTTGGGAATTGCCTTAACAACACGGATGCTAGGACACCAATCTCAATGCTGCATTTAAAAAAGTTTAGACTAAGTGAAGTGCAGTTGAAACAATTTAACTCACATCACCTCACTTCACACTTCAGTAAGTCCCTCTTGGTACATAACATAATTGGTCTAGATGCACATTATATATACTTTATATACATTTTTTTCTTCCAGTGTCTATTTTAAATAGTTGCCATGGTACCCCAAAGTCTCTAAACATTTGAAAAGACATATGTGGGTCTATTTATAAACTGCCAGCATTGACGTTTCACTATAATTTAGGTACACAATCAAAATATTGATGTTCGTTCTGTTGGACTATTTTCTTCTGCAATGGGAAATAATAGTTTTTTTCTTCCTTTAGTACGCGTTTCACATTGTTTCAGCACAAATGCAGTATGTGATTCTGGTAATCCATGATGCATTGTGGTGCCATTTAATTTGAATAGCACCCTAATGCACAACCTCAAAGGTCCACCATGGACCTATGTTTTAGCACACCCCATCGCACAGATACATGTGTTGTGGTGCGCTACAAAAAAGGTGCAGATGCTGAAATATGTGTCAGAAAGATGTCCCATAAATTAAATCTCACATGTTTCAGTAGATATAGTAACTGAAACTACAACCCAGAACTATAATTTACTGTCTTTAAGTAGATATAAACCCTAACTGAATGGCATTTAGTTAATTAAAACATTGTGCACATTGTACAATATTTTTTTTTTTTAATAAAATGTTTTTTTTTTTTTTTTATTGCATCTAAGTGCTGCTGATCTCCCAAAGCCTCTTTCGGAAACCACTTTATACATGCAATGCAGTTCAGAGATTGGCTGCATTGCTTTTTTGAGAGCAGGTTTCCTAGGGGTGACAAAGGTGCACACCCCTGAAGATTGTGGGGCAGATCCACAAAGAGAGTACGCCGGCGTATCTAGTGATACGCCAGCGTACTTTCAAATTTCCCACGTCGTATCTTTGTTTTGAATCCTCAAAACAAGATACAACGGCATCTGGGTTAGATCCGACAGGCGTACGTCTTCGTACGCCTTTGGATCTTAGATGCAATTCTTCGGCGTCCGCTGGGTGGCATTCCCATCGTTTTTTCGTGTATGCAAATTAGCTATTTCCGACGATCCACGAACGTACGAGCGGCCGCCGCATTCTTTTACGTCGTCTCCAGTCGGCTTTTTCTGGAGTATAGTTAAAGCTGCTATATGGTGGCGTACTCAATGTTAAGTATGGTCGTCGTTCCCGAAATTGTATTTTGTTTGCTTAAGTCATCCGTGAATCGGGCTGGACGTAATTTACGTCCACGTCAAAAGTAAGTGTAGGTGGGTGGTACCTCCTCCATGTTCCTCTCCTCCTTGGGCACCAAGCAAGGTTCTCATAAGAGGCCTTCTCCAGGGTAGGTTTTTTTGGGCTTCTTTTGGGTCACCAAACTACACATTGGGTACCTTTACTTGAGCCATCCTCACAATCCAGACAGATGACTAAACATATCACTGTTACCTTACTCCCAGGAATGGTATGGAATCCCACCGTGCACTTCATTTAACTATTTCTCTTCCGTACCTGTGCACAGGATGAGGGCCTCGGTGGTGCAGATCTTCTCCTATTGCTATGAGAGACAGAATGCTGCCAAAGAAGTGGTGACAACATCTCCCTCGCTGCAAGAGCCTATCTTACCTGTCACATGTACACTTAATGACAGACTGCTAGAGAAATCTTCATTACCCTTGGTAACCACTGTATCTTCACACTGTATTAACTCTTGTAATGTTATCGTCATTGACTCGAGCTGTAGACTATATGTGCTGGCTACTTGCATTACACTCCTTTAGAAACTTCACACCAGGCAAAGGCAACGTTTCAAACATTTTACTTGAGGAATAAATTAACATAATGACAGAGACAGTCCAAGATAAAGTGCCAACATTTCCTAACATCCCTAGTCCCCAACTACACAACTACAAGCTTGTGGCTTCCTCAGCATACCTGTTCACACAAAAGTCCAACACTGGTTGAGTCCACGTCTGGAATATAGCTCAGACTTGGGCAGGATACAGGCCATTCAGACTTTGGTAATGGTAAAAACCAAACTCCTTCTCTTTCCTTATACTTCACTTAATACCGTCTCTCTCGCTGGGTCCGGACCTTGCTGGATCCGGACTTTTAAAATGACATTGACATGTTAAGCGTGAACTCCAGGCACAAACACCTTCATATAGTCTTTGATTGCCAAAAGGATAGGATGTACTTTGTGTGCACTAAATCCCTTTGCAAATCCAGTTATTTCCTGTGAAAAGTTGAGCTGTGGAAGGGACCCAGCACTAGAGACTGCTTTAAAAAAAACAGAATAGGCGGATACTATGTCCATGGCTAAGATGGGGAACCAAGAAAGAAATTGGGTGCCAGACACTTTCTGTCTTTTAGATGTTTTTGGACAACACACAAGGAGGTGAGGGTTAGGGGTCCAAGATACCCAACTAGATCACTTATAGACTTCTCTTTGTCCAGCTTCACAATGTCAATACCTTTAAGCTGACCCAGCAACACTGTAGGAAGCACTTGCTTGTCCCAGTGCCCACTCTTCTATTACTTAGTGCATTCAGTCACCAGGCATTTGCGACAACTAGGTCCTTCCCTGGGTCTCGATCTTGGTATTCCCCATTAACATTCAGAACAGTTCCAGGACCACTCCAGGCCTTTCTCCATGCCCAGATGACATGGTAGGCCCCACACAGGCTATTGGCCTAATAGCATCATTCAGTCCAGCAGCACCTACCCAGGCCTTAGCCTGGGGGAAGAGAGAGAGATCACAAGGTCTACTGCAAGTATTTATACCTCCCCAGCATGCACCAGAGGCCTGAACCTCATATGGGGTTGTCTGAAGGAAATATACATATTTATTATTCAGTCCTGTAATGAAATCTCATACTACTGCCAGTGGTACTAATGATACCTACTGGCAGCAGTGAGAAATCACAAACTCGCTGACCTTAGGGAAAGACCAAGTGAAAAACCATACAAATCAGTCTGGGCTGAATATCACAAGCCAAAAACGAAATTTGGGTTGTAATCACTGTTTAACTACTGTAAAGACTTCCATGGTGATTGGCCAGGTATGCACATACAAACCTACATTGGTCCAAACAGGACCAATCTAACTGCAAAATACTCTATGGCTAAACTTTAGCTTTAAATCTTATATAAGATTTTTAGTAATTAATTTACATATACTTTAAAGTTAACCAGTTACCAGTAGGGATCTGTAAACATTTGAATATCTGTGCTTGATTTGTAATAATAGTGAATCCTTCCCCTTCAGGGATTATTTGATTTTTCATGATCTATTTTTATATCTTTTTATTCTCTATCTGTCAGAGTAGAAGTGTCAGACCATAGGGTTTTCCTGTCTCCTACCTGAGCTCAGTGCTATTAACAGACATATAGAAGAACATATAGCAAAAGTGCTGACAGGGTTTAACAAGCAAAAATTAAAGGCTTTGTTTATTGACTGTTTCACCCTTCCAATCACCAATTTACCTAAAGAGGCAATCAAACTGGAATCCTCACTCATCAACAGGAATGTGATTCCTGACCAAACTCTTTAGGTGAGCTTTGCACATTGGTGGAGAAGAGTTCAGGGGTGGAAGAGGTTGCAATGATGGAAGAGGGTACAGGGGCTACCGCCTGGGGAAGAGGGTACAGGAGTTAAAAAGGTTGCAGTGGTGGAAGAGGGTGCAGTGTTGGAAGTGGATGCAATGGTGGAAGAGGGTGCAGAGATGGAACAGGTTTCAGTGGTGGAAGGGTGTGCATTGCTGCAGGGGGAAAGAGATGGAAGAGTTTGTAATGGTGGAAGAGGGTGCAGAGGTGGACGTGGTTGCCATGTTGGAAGAGGGTGCAGTGGTAGAAAGATTTGAAATGGTGCAAGGAGAATGGGTTGCATTGTTGGAATAGGGTGCAAAATTGGAAGGGGTGCATAGGTTGCAGATGGTATAGTGATGGAAGGTATTGCAGGTGAAAGTGGTTGAAAGAAGTTACAATGGTGGAAAGAGTGCAGCAGTGGAAGGGATTGAAATGATGAAAGAGGGTGCAAAGGTGGGAGTGCAACGGTGGAAGAGGTTGTGGTAGTTGAAGGAGCTGAAGGGGGTGGAAGAGGGGTGCAAGGGATGCAGATGTGAGCACTAGTGGAAGAGGGGTGTGGGGGGAGTGGTGTGTGAGAAGTGCGGAGGTTTGAGTGGTGGACAAAGAAGGGGGTAGAGGTGAGCAGTGGTAGGGAAGGGGGATTTTTGCTCGATGAGAGGGGAGATTTTACTTTAAGGAATGTGCTGCAAGTTTTTGCCTTAAGCCATATAGAGCAATACAGGCAATTTTAGAATCACATTTACCTATTGGAATAATATTCCCCTAGATAAAACAATTGGGTATCCTGGTTGCCGGTGCAGTAAGCTTTATGGTCTGTCCTGGCCATACACATGTCTCATGTGCCCTCTCTGCTGCTTACTTTTAGCTTTTAACTTGCCCCAAATTTACAGCTTATTGTTTGAGTGATCAATGGGGAGAGAAGACTAAGGAAAGTTATTTTAAAACCCAGTATGCAGCGATAAAGCTACTCTTTAATTATAAAAAGGCAAACCTTTTTTGAAAAAGCATAACTGATGTGTTCATTTAATTGGGCACCTTTAGTGTCAGTCTTTCTGCAAATGATGTAATGTGAGTTACAAGGTGGAATGCAAAAAATATTAATTAATTAATTAATTTAATCTCTATTCATTCCCACACATACTGTAACAGATTAATTGGCTACTGGAGCAGTACTAGCTAGCTGCTGGATACTAGCGAGTTGTAGCAAGATAAATTACTGAGGCCACCAACAGAAATAACAAAAGACAAGTGTGCAATCAATACTCTTGTCTACACCAGCCTTTCTCAACCAGTGCTCTTCAGAGGTTAGGGATTTCTATCTCTCATTAATGTAACCAATGTAGCACCCTCCTAACATAGGTGACCAGGCAAATTTAGCTTTGGCTTCTTCTGTAAACATAGGAGCTGTGATTGTGTAGTCTGACCTGTTCAGGATTTCACAGGCTGGGAGTTTCATTGCTTTCCCCTGCCTCTGAAAGAAGCGTCTCTCTAGAGCAGGGGTCTCAAACTCAAATTACCTGAGGGCCACAAGACAAGTTTTCATATGCCATGGGGGGCCGCATGCAAACTTTCAAACTTCAAAAACAACAGTACTGGTGTCAGCGAACACATTATTAACCCCCAGCACTGGTGTCAGCGAGCGCATTATTACCACCAGCACTGGTGTAAGGCAGGGTTTGACAAATTTGCTTGGAATCTAGGAGCCAGCTAAAAAAGTTAGGAGCCAGAAAACGCACCCCGTCCCGACGGGCTTGCGCGCAGAAGCGAACACATACGCGAGCAGCGCCCGCATATGTAAACAGTGTTCAAACCACACATGTGAGGTATCGCTGCGATTGGTAGAGCGAGAGCAATAATTCTAGCCCTAGACCTCCTCTGTAACTTAAAACATGCAACCTGTAGATTTTTTTAAACGTCACCTATGAAGATTTTTAAAGGGTAAAAAAGTTTGTCGGCATTCCACAAGCGGACGCAATTTTGAAGCGTGACATGTTGGGTATGAATTTACTCGGCATAACATTATCTTTCATAATATTAAAAAAAAATGGGGATAACTTTACTGTTGTCTTATTTCTTAATGAAAAAAAGTGTAATTTTTTTCGAAAAAAGTGCGCTTGTAAGACCGCTGCGCAAATACGGCGTAACAGAAAGTATTGCAATGATCGCCATTTTATTCTCTAGGGTGTTAGGATAAAAAATGTATATAATGTTTGGGGGTTCTAATTAGAGGGAAGAAGATGGCAGTGAAAATAGTGAAAAATTACATTAGAATTGCTGTTTAACTTGTAATGCTTAACTTGTAATACCAACGGCCACCACCAGATGGCGCCAGCTCACATCTGGTGGTAATAACTTGTAATACCAACGGCTCACCACCAGATAGCACCAGCTCACAAATGCCTGAGGGCCATTTATAACTGGTCCGCGGGCCGCAAATGGCCCGCAGGCCGGTACTTTGAGACCACTGCTCTAGAGCTTAGGGAATGGGAATGCAAATCAACCAGCCTGAATATTACAGATCCCCCACAGATGGCGCTGTTGAGGATAGGGTTAACAGAATGGCCAACCACACTACAGTTCCTAGTTACCCACATCCTTATATCTGCAAGACTTTCAATTGCCCATAACTGGAAAAGTCCTACTTCACCCACCATCCAATTAGTAATTTCCCTGCTCAACGACCAATGCCTAATGGAATACATGTTCGCCAAAGCACATCTACTGACACCAAGATTCTTCAGTCACTGGGAACCTTGGCTTAAAGATAAAATAAGTAACCCTCTACCCTAAACTGGCCTCATCATCCTGGTAACCAGGACCCTCACAATCTCGAACTTAACCAAATGCTGAACTGTTATACAATGAGTTTAGATAATAGATACAAGGTCAGTCATATCACTTATGTATACCACCTGCCTGTAAGGTGCCCCCCCAGGTGTGGCCTCCTGACATTGCATTGATGTCACTCCTATTATCCTAACTGTAAGATTGGGGTGATCAGACTCCAGCGGTAGGTGCGTTTTCCAGTGAGTACGCCAGTCCAGAACTGAGTTTTTAAGGGCCTGGTAGCCCACTTTTATTTAAAAGCACAAAAGTTCACAAATACAACAGTATTTCTGCATCTTGCATACTCAACAGTTTAGCCTCCT
The DNA here is from genome assembly GCF_905171775.1 of Rana temporaria. Classification (NCBI taxonomy): domain Eukaryota; kingdom Metazoa; phylum Chordata; class Amphibia; order Anura; family Ranidae; genus Rana; species Rana temporaria. Next base: position 469,647,488 of record NC_053489.1, on the reverse strand, counting down.
GACTTTCATACTTGCCATCCGGCTGTTTCAGGCCTTTAGCCTAGGCCTAAGTTCTGTTCCTCAGAACAAACAGTTTCCTAGGGATGAGCTCAAACCCAGCTTTCTCCTGATAAGCGTCTTGCTGCTCAATCATCAAACGACTAATCTGCCTCCTGCAGACATGCATGCTCTAGCTGCACCCATGCAGCGTCTCTGACTCCTCTCAGAGGGATTGGGAATCCACCTGATTCCCAGGAACAGACTTCCTGTCTGTTGGGTGGGGCTCTGAGCAATGTCAGGTCAAAACTAAAAAGCCCAAGACACAGCTGTGCAATTAATGTGTCTTTCTCTCCAAAACCTGGCGTAAACCAGCAATCTTTCACAGAGTCTCACCATCACATATCCTCCCCCCCCCTGTTTCGAACCGGAGGGAGGAACACATAGACCCATCTTCACAACTGGGACACCTCTGTGCCAGCCATTGGCTGCATAGGCCCATTTTTTCCGGGTATGTTTCCACCAACACTTCCCTGTGGCGTCTCTGCTGTGGATACATGCAGGTGTACATTGGAAAGATTTTCACCAATTCCAACAACATCTCAGTTATTTCTAGACATGCCGCATCTAAACACAGAACTCTAGGAACTTTTCCTTTACTAATGATGTGGAGGGGCTCATTTGCCTAAGGCATGAGAGTCTGAGTCACTTAAAGAGACCTCTACCTTAGAGGAAACTGACAAAACTTATCGCTTCCCCTGAGCACTGCAAATCGCATGTGTCACACTCATCCTCTCACTTTCAGCAACACTGAGCGATTCCAAATCGCTATCCATTACCCCATCACCCTGAAGCTCAACATTCCTCATCTCTTTTGCTTTGGACAAAACCTCTGCTATGTATGTGCCCTTTTCAGATCCTTCCAACTGGAGAGGGTTAACTTCTGCAAAAGCCAGCGCACCTGTGTCTACCGGCCCTGCAGTCTCTCCATTTTGCATATCAGAACTTGTGTCCACTCCACTGTTACCCACTGCAAACACATTTTTAAACACAGCAGGCTGCAATAACATAACTTCACCACTTTGCTCAGATGGCGCTTCATTAAACTCATGAGGACTTTTTCTGCCAGCAGTGACAGACCACAGTACCCCATTATCACTACAAGTAATTTCAAACATTTGAGTTTTACCATTTTTCTCATCACCAAGGTCAAGTACCCTCTTATCCATAGGAGCGGCACCACAGTTGTCCCAGTCAACCTCTGGCTTCAACACACAGAGCTTCCTGGAGGTTTCTAAGGACACCTCCGCAGCTTTATATACGGTTGCTAAGGGGAATCGCATATCCTGCTTAGCGATCACCCCTACCTCAGTAAGCAGCACATCACCATAAGTACAAGTATCATCAGCAATATCTTCATGATCAGCATTCATAAACATAGCAGTTTTATAATCTCTATCAGATTGTCTTTTGTCAGAATGCATGGCACCCTGCATGCCACTCAGCACATCACCCTTCCTCTCCAAAGGAATTATTTTGCCCACTAGGGCGGCTTCACAGTTGTCCTGGGAAACCACTTGCCTCACCATTACAGGCTCCTTGGCGGTTTCCCTTGGCAACTCTGCAGCACCTGTCTCTGTCACTAGGGAACATGGCACATCAACTGCTTTGGTCACCCCTAGCACATCTCTCCTAGCACTCTGCTGGATTACTTTAGGTGCACCCAGAGTCCATATGTCCTTTTCAGTCTTTGACCTTGCTGCAAGCAGGGATTTAACCTGTGTCTCCTCACTGATCTGGGTAGCACACTGCAGCAAGTCCATTTTTACACCTTCTGCAGATCTCCTCACCGGACACACTGCTACTTCACTTGGATCACAAACTGCAACAGTCTTACCATATCCTGTAGCAGGTAACTCTGTCTTCATTTGAGTGCGCTGTCTCTCAGTTGCATATTTACTGGCCAACTCCCCCTGGTGGCCACAGGATGAAATCACAGCAGGCATCTCCCACTGTTTAGCACCCTCTGCAGACACAACCGAAAACTCCTTGTTGCCAGGGGTGACTGCAAACATATCTGAAAAGGAATCTTGGCCCATCGATAAAGAGTTCTGCTCAGCAACATTACCTCCAGCTGCACCCCAGAATCTAGGGCAAGAAAATATGCCGTGCCCCAGCTGACCACATTCCAGGCATGGTGTTTGGCGACTTTCTCCTGTTGCTAAGGGAGATGGCACTCTCCCAACACGCAGAATTTCACTGGCATCTTTATGGGGATGGTGATATACCTCTTCCCTGTAGCTCCTCCTTCCCATTGACACATTTTCTCCTGTTGCCAACGGAAACGGTGCTCTCCCAGATGCACGTTGCTGGCTCTCCCACACATGTAGACTTCTCTCTCCATGAATCGGCGTTGCTTTAAACTTTCCACGACCCTCTGTAGGCAATATCCTTGTTTGTCCACTGACCTGACATCACAGGCTTTGCTATGGGCAACTGCACCCATCTGTTCACTCTTTACACTCAGAGAAGGCTTCTCATACCTTTGCTTTGCTGAAGCCTGGGACAAAGGGCATTTGGAAACTTCATGCCCCCACTCACTGCACCGCAAACAGCGCACCTGGCTCTCAACACCTTTCACATTGATAGCTGGCCAGCCTACACCAGCGTTGCCAGGGGCAACAGCATGCACTTTGACTTGATTCAGTGCAGCCAAGTGCATTTTGCACCAGTCTGGGGCTTGTTCTGTCGGTAGCAACCCCTCCAGCCACAAGGTTCTGTCTCTCATTTCTGCAATCATTGCTTCCTTTTTGCATTTTGACCTCCCCATCGCTGCGAACAGGCCAATGTTTTTTAACACAGTTCCTTTTAAACACAGGAAAATGTTGGCGTACTGTCTCCAAGACTTGCAAACGGCACACTTTCACATGCAGACTTCACTCCTTGCGATTCCGCTTGAACCATCCACTCACTGGGCCTTCCCAAGTGGATACATCTTCTCAGGCCACGCTGAGCTCCCTTCTACAGGTACACCACCTGTATGCAACACAGTCCATCACTTTAACTCCTGTGCAATGCAGTTCGCCTGGCTGCCACACACAGCTAACAGCCGTTCACAGTAGAAAACTTTGACTTTCAGTTCACATTGGCTGCTCATCACAGCATTGCTGCAAAACACACAGTTTCTTTCTACTCACTGTTTTTGGTATGCAAGGATCTGGAACTCTTCCAAAACTGCCCAATGCAATACCTCCACCATATGTAAGATTGGGGTGATCAGACTCCAGTGGTAGGTGCGTTTTCCAGTGAGTACACCAGTCCAGAACTGAGTTTTTAAGGGCCTGGTAGCCCACTTTTATTTAAAAGCACAAAAGTTCACAAATACAACAGTATTTCTGCATCTTGCATACTCAACAGTTTAGCCTCCTGGCTTTCATACTTGCCATCCGACTGTTTCAGGCCTTTAGCCTAGGCCTAAGTTCTGTTCCTCAGAACAAACAGTTTCCTAGGGATACGCTCAAACCTAGCTTTCTCCTGATAAGCGTCTTGCTGCTCAATCATCAAACGACTAATCTGCCTCCTGCAGACATGCATGCTCTAGCTGCACCCATGCAGCGTCTCTGACTCCTCTCAGAGGGATTGGGAATCCACCTGATTCCCAGGAACAGACTTCCTGTCTGTTGGGTGGGGCTCTGAGCAATGTCAGGTCAAAACTAAAAAGCCCAAGACACAGCTGTGCAATTAATGTGTCTTTCTCTCCAAAACCTGGCGTAAACCAGCAATCTTTCACATAGCACAGAGTCCCACCATCACATAACCCACATTACCTATATATACACTGCTCAAAAAAATGTAAGGAACACTTTTGAATCAGAACTCCTGGGATATTGATCTGGTCAGTTAAGTAGCAGAGGGGGAGGGGTGTATACAGAGGGGGTTGTTAATCAGTTTCAGCTGCTTTGCTGTTAATTAAAATTAACAACGGGTGCACTAGATGGGCAACAATGAGACGACCTCCAAAACAGGAATGTTTTTTCAGGTGGAAGTGTCTGACATTTTTTTTCCCTATTCATCTTTTCTGACTGTTTTTCACTAGTTTTGAATTTGGCTAGGGTCAGTGTCACTACTTGTAGCACGAGACGATACTTGGCCCCAATATAGCAGGGATCCTCAAACTACGGCCCTCCAGCTGTTGCGGAACTACACATCCCATGAGGCATTGTAAAACTCTGACATTTACAGACATGACTAGGCATGATGGGAATTGTAGTTCCTGAACAACTGGAGGGCCATAGTTTGAAGACCCATGCTATAAAGGTTGCACAGGCAGTCCAACTCCTCCAGAATGGCACATCAATATGTGTCATTGCCAGAAGGTTTGCCGTGTCTCCCAGCACAGTCTCAAGAGCATGGAGGAGATTCCAGGAGACAGGCAGTTACTCTAGGAGAGCTGGACAGAGCCGTAGAAGGTCCTTAACCCATCAGCAGGATCGGTATCTGCTCCTTTGTGCAAGGAGGAACTGGATGAGCACTACCAGAGCCCTACAAAATGACATATAGCAGGCCACTGGTGTGAATGTCTCTGACCAAACAATCAGAAACAGACCTCATGGGGGTGGCCTGAGGGCCAGACGTCCTCTAGTGTGCTCTGTGCTCACTGCCAGACACTGTGGAGCTTGATTGGCATTTTTCATTGAACACCAGAATTGGAAGGTCTTCCACTGGTGCCCCATGCTTTTCACAGATGAGAGCAGGTTCACCCTGAGCATATGTGACAGACGTAAAAGGGTCTGGAAAAGCTGCGGAGAACTTTATGCTGCCTGTAACATCATTCAGCATGACTGGTATGGTGGTGGGTCAGTGATGGTCTGGGAAGGCATATCCATGGAGGGACGCACAGACCTCTACAGGCTACACAATGGCACCCTGACTGCCATTGGGTATCGGGATGAAATCCTTGGACCCATTGTTAGACTCTACGCTGGTGCAGTGGGTCCTGGGTTTCTCCTGGTGTACGACCATGCCCGGCCTCATGTGGCGAGAGCATGCAGCCAGTTCCTGGAGGATGAAGAAATTGATGCCATTGAATGGCCCCCACACTCACCTGATCTAAATCCAAAAGAACACCTCTGGGACATTATGTTTCGGTCCATCCGGTGCCGCCAGGTTGCACCTCAGTCTGTTCAGGAGCTCAGTGATGCTCTAGTCCAGATCTAGGAGGAAATACCCCAGGACACCATCCGTCGTCTCATTAGGAGCATGCCCTGTTGCTGATACTGGGTCTTGCAGCGACCCTCTACTCTTCTCTATTGACCCTAGGCTATGTCACGATGGCCTATCCTTAAAACACCACTTCTCACCAACAATGCCTATCATTATTAATACTAACAATTTCTGTACCTTTCTATGCTAATCTGCTTTGACTACACACTAGCTGGATATTATATGATCTCATATTTGTGACTTTTGTACTACTTAATTTATGCTATATTGTTATCATGCCCCCCCCCTTTGGGGCATCATGCTGTATATGTAAAAAAAATCCAATAAAAATTATGTGAGAAAAAAAATCAGACAGGCTGGCTGTACCCAAGTTGATTGAATCTCGGACGGTCCCTGCTGAACCAGACAAATTTTTATCCACGTATGGCCAGCTTTAGAGCTGTACAAGCTACAAATGAATGCTATAATTTACCACAGCAACACCCCACAACATTAACCCTGAACTTTAGTATCAGATATTACCAGGTGCCTACTTAGAATTTTGCGGTTTTGAAGAGGAGTACATTTTTCATCAACTCTCCTTCTAATCCCCTAGATCTGAGATGCAATCTTTAACTCCCACCTCCTCTCTACCAATTTGCCATCCCACTGTCTAATTATACCATCATTAGTGTCAGCTAGGATTCTATCAATGTAATAGGGGAAAGCTATGTCAGAAAAGTTGATGCTACAGTTTCAGAATGTACATGGAACTGAAGTGATATCCAGCTCATAATATAGGAGTTTTCTAAAAAAAAAAAAGAATATGGAAGCACCCCAGAGTATTGGTGGCTCTTGCCTGTAATTGCTATTAGGCTTAGAGGTGGATCTTGATGTGCATGTATGCATGTATGCATGTAAGAAAAGCCCGGAGCAATAGAATGCAATGGAATGCGCAGGGCGGACATGACGGGGTTAACAGGGGAAGTGAAAAGTTAGAGGAGTTTCTGAAATGAATTCAGTGGGAGGGGTTGAGAGGCATATAAAAGCTGGCCCCTCCCTATCCTAGCAAGCACTTCCCGGGGGAAATTTTCCCGCCCACCCTCCCTTATTTGATGGGGTATGTTTTTTGCTTGTGCTCTTGTTTGTGTGTTTTTTCTGCTTCATTTTCACATGTTCTCGGGATCCTTTTTGATGTCATGGCAGTGTCGGGTGTTGGTCTTGGCAGGAAAGGAAAGATATGGCAGAAGGAGGACTTTTGGGGACCCATCGTTGCTATGGGTCCCGATAATGGTTTCCAGCTAACGGAGGTTAGCTGGGAAGTGATAATGGGGCACTGCGGTCTGTGGCTGTCTCCGGGCCAGTTTTGCGGCAAGAGGCCTATCATATACTGTTAAGTACCGTCAGTGCATTATGTTTTTTCCCCTCTAGGGGTATTGAGTCCCTGCTGAGACCAACACCAAGTTAGATTATGGTTCATATTGAGTTTTATGTTATTTTATGGTATTCTTGTTATTTATGTTATTATTCTATTTTATACAGAGTTATTTATTTTATATAATTGTTTTAATAAATCGGTCTGCTACGACCTGTTTATAACTCCAACACTGGTGTGGTCTCGGTTACTATAGTTAATGGTAAGAGTGGGAGTATAAGGGGTTAATGGGGATAGTGGTTCCATCTGTTATACAACAGTCATGCACAGTACAACTTTGTATCACATTACCACTTTTCTTGTTCTGTACCTTGGGTGCAATTCTCAGTATCTGTTTCTAGTCTGCATTTGTAGATGCTGCACAGTACAATTTCCCTTGTTCTGTATGCTGGGTGTAACTCTCAGTATCTGTTCTTTTCCTGCATATATTGAACATTGCACAGTAAGCATTTCTCTTGTTCAATAAGCTACAGTATATATAACTCTCAGTATCTGTTCTTTTAAAGCATGCACAGCATAGTAGATACAGTACAGGTTTCAGGAGTATAATTTTCAACGTAGTGAATACAGCCAGGAGTATATTATACAACAAAATATACAGTACAGGGGGCAAGCATATACTATACACAGAGTGCAGTGGTTGGGAGTATGTCATATAAAGCCCAGCATACAGAGTACAGGGATCAGGAGCGTATAATGCACAGAGTGCAGGGCTCTGCAGCAATGCAGAGAGTGCAGGGGCCAGGGGTGTGTAATGCAGAGAGTGTAGGATCCAGGAAGTGGCGGGACAAGGTATTTCAGTGCCCAGGGCGAGGATGCCAAAATGCGTCCCCCTCGCAGAGCAGGGGCTGGAGCTAGAAGCAGCATTTGCAGCATAAAAAAACATATATAATGGTTGCGGAGTGCACCATTATTCCTATTTAAATTTGTGATTGGTAATCACAATGATCACAAAGTACACCGCTTCGCTTTGATGGGGTTCGCAGCCAATAATGAGTAACTTGGCTGCCCGAGGGTGATTTCTGAAGATTATAAATGATGCTCTAGAACAAACTAAACCTGATCTTGGTCCTGCTCAAAAACCTCTTTCGATCTATGGGCAGCGCTGATCATTGTATTCTGACAGTGGAGGAGTCCTGCTGTCGGAGTACAAAAGCACAGTAGGGGGATTCCTCCATCCATCATTTTGAGTGGAGGCAAGAATCTGTTCAGCCTGCTGGAAAAAAATAGCGTGTACTAGGGTTGTACTGATACCGCTATCGCAGCTGATACTAAGCATTTGCACAAGTACTTGTACTCATGCAAATGCTCCGATACCTAAAATCAATATTTTATAGTGTAATTTGAGCTCATACACAATTATTGGGCTCATATCCCACTGCAAAGAATTGCATGTGATATGAACAGGAATACGGTGCGATTCCTGTCCGAATCACATGCCTTGTCATAGTGACTTCAGCCTGGATTCACAAAGGAGTGGTGCAGGAAATCGCATGTGCTTTGGACAGAAATCGCACTGCATTCCTGTTCAAATCACATGCGATTCTTTGCAGTGTGATATGAACCCATTCCTTTTGTATGGGCTCAAATCTCACCACAAAGGTATCAGTTACTGGTATCAGTGAGTACTTGAGCACAAGTATCGGTACTCGTAATTGCCAGTACAAAACAGGTATTGGCGCAACCACAGTGGATACCCATCTTTAGACAATGTGTCCGGGTGTTTAATGGACTCAAAGACAAGGCTCCTAGGCAAAAAAATCTGCAAAGATGAGAATAAAGATAACAGGGAAAACATGAAAACATTTGTCATTGTTATTACTCATGCACAAGAACACTATTCTGTAGGCGAGCATATACTATACAATCTAAAGTGTATATGTAAAAATCTGCGCTAAGGTTAGTGGTATTAAGCTGCTGCCTCCCTGCGAAGTCCCAAAAGGGACTACAGAAATGGTAAACAAAAGTTGGGAAGTGGCGCTGCTAGTGTCAGTCAAAAATTCAGTGAACTGAATGTGGGTGCCCTGTACCAATGGTAGTTTGTCGGGTGACCTAGGATAGGGGTTTGTCCAATGATAAGTGAACACCCTGTGCGCACACCCTAAAAATGACTGGGGTGTGTATAGGTTACCCTATTAGTAGAGAGCGATAGGTAAGTATGCCAAAAAAGGTGGCTAAACCAGGACTACCAGCCTCCGCTGGTATCCAGGTACCATGTGCAGTGAAGGGAAAAAATGAAAAAGAAAAAAAGAAAAATAGGAAAGTCAATGTGGCCAGCAAAATGGCTGGATATAACTGTGACTGTGGTGTAATAAACACCTTACTGTGACTAAAAACTTTAAACTTCTGTTGTCCCCCAAATGCCGAATGGCATATTCTGAAGTAAAGGTAATGTGATACCACAAAAATGATATATACAATAAGTGAAAGATGACCAAATATACTGGGTCTGAAACACCCTCCGTAGATCTCAAAGTGTCTGGTGCAAAGTGAATATACTGTTTCAAAACAAAAAATACTATAAAGTGTTAGTTAGTGCAGAATTAGGATACTGTGCAGACCAGCAGGTGGCTGGATGGTGTTGCAAAGAAAGTAAATGCTAAGTGTCAAACACCTGATATGCTAATAGTAAATTGCAAGGTCTTATAAGTGTAAGCAATGTATATTCCAGCGTTGAAATGCTAACAACCACAGGAAATGATAAATATGTAATAGTGGTTAACTGCTAATTCTGTAAATAAATATTCCAGATATTGACACAAATAAAGAGGAGAAGGTCTAGTCTCCACCCTGAACGGACTGGTGGTCCACAACTATGCCGACAGTGAAATATATATACACAATGGGTCCCACTGATCTTAAGTAATCTAGGGCCTGATTCTCAAAAGAGATACCCCATCGTACCCCTATCCATTCACCTGGAGGCAAAAAGTAAGTTAGTAAACACACAACACAAGGCTTTTTAAAATAATTTATTATTCTGCTCCGGATGCCCCCCCTGTCTTCTTTATTAGCTCTATTACCAGGGGGGGCTTCTTCTTCCACTCTCCGGGGGTCTTCTTCCACTCTCCGGGGGGGGTTTCTTCTTCCGCTCTCCGGGGGGGGGGCTTCTCCGCTCTCCGGGGGGGGGCTTCTCTCTTCTCCCCTCTTCCGCTGTTGACTCGGCGAACCCCGGTTCTTCTGCAGATGTCCGGTGCCTTCTTCTTCAGCGCTGGCTGCCTGCTATCTTTGTGTGTTAGCTCAATTTCTAGCAGGCAGCCGGCGCGGTCTTCTGTGACGTCAGGTTCTTCTTCTCCCCTCTTCCGATGTTGCCTCGTCGCATCTTGTCACTGTAATGATGGAAGCGCGCCTTGCATCCCATTTATATAGGCATCACCGTCCCATCATGCTCCGGCAGGTACCCACGTGGTGGGTGCCTACCCACGTGCACCCACCACGTGGGTACCTACCGGAGCATGATGGGACGTTGATGCCTATATAAATGGGATGCAAGGCGCGCTTCCATCATTACAGCGACAAGAGGCGACGAGGCAACATCGGAAGAGGGGAGAAGAACAGAAGAGAAGACCCTGACGTCACAGAAGACCGCGCCGGCTGCTTGTTACTAATTGAGCTAACACACAAAGATAGCAGGCAGCCAGCGCTGAAGAAGAAGGCACCGGACATCTGCAGAAGAACCGGGGTTCGCCGAGTCAACAGCGGAAGAGGGGAGAAGATGGAAGAAGACCCCCGGAGAGCGGAGAAGCCCCCCCCGGAGAGCGGAAGAAGAAACCCCCCCCGGAGAGTGGAAGAAGACCCCCGGAGAGTGGAAGAAGAAGCCCCCCCTGGTAATAGAGCTAATAAAGAAGACAGGGGGGGCATCCGGAGCAGAATAATAAATTATTTTAAAAAGCCTTGTGTTGTGTGTTTACTAACTTACTTTTTGCCTCCAGGTGAATGGATAGGGGTACGATGTACCCCATATCCATTCACTTAGGGTGGGGGGCCGGTATCTGGGGGCCCCCTTATTTGAGGGGACTCCCAGATTCCGATAAGCCCCCGCCCGCAGACCCCGACAACCAACGGCAAGGGTTGTCGGGAAGAGGTCCTGTCCTCATCAACATGGGGACAGGGTGCTCTGGGGTGGGGGGGCCCGCAGTGCGCCCCCCTGCCCCAGAGCACCCAACCCCCCCTTGTTGAGGGCATGCGGCCTGGCACGGCTCAGGAGGGGGGGCGCTCGCTCGTCCCCACTCCCTTCCTGACCGGCCGGGTAGCGTGCTTTGGATACGGGTCTGGTATGGATTGTAGGGGGACCCCCTACGTCGATTTTTCGGCGTGGGGGGGTCTCCTTACAACCCATACCAGACCTAAGGGCCTGGTATGCTCCTGGGGGGGGAACCCATGCCGGTTTTTTCTTTGAAAATTGGCATGGAGTTCTCCCTCTCAGGAATGCATGCTGAGCGACGCTGTCATTTTTTTTTATAATTATTTGTTTTCCCGGCGCGTCTTTTTTTTTTCACCCGTCGCAACTTTAGTGTCCCGTCGAAATTCTCAAAGCCGCCCGGCGTTAATTACGTTCGCGCGCTGCACGTCGGGAAAATGACGTCACACGCATGCGCAGTACGGCCGGCGCGGGAGCGCGCCTCATTTAAATTTTAAACGCCCCCAGGAGAGGAGGACCGCCTTACGACGGCGGCACTTAAGTTACACGGCCTGAAATTTCTAGGTAAGTGCTTTGACGATCAGGCACTTAGGTAGAAATTTTAAGTCAGTGTAACTTAACTGCTGAAAGTTAAGTTAGGCAGCTTTTTTGAGAATTTGGCCCCTAGTGATGCAGCTGGCAGGAATGATTGAGTCAAATGTCAAATTACACAGGTGCAATCACCAGTAGATGTATAACAAATGATAAGAAAGTGACTTAGTGCAAGTCCTCCGCAATCCAATAGTTGGTGACTTTTGTGCTCCCCCCTTACGTCCCCACTCACCAGATGGAGGCACCCCAGCTGGGGTAGAAGGCAGTTGGTGATGGTACCTGACTTCTTCTTGCTGCGCAGTGTTCTCTGTTGGGTCCCAAACGATCTCTGTATTACGTGCAGTTTCCCAGGAGCAGAAAGAAGGAGGATGTTTTCTGGTGGTAGTGCGTTGTGTCACTCAAACAAAAAAGAGGATCCACATAGCGTAATATGTATGTAAAAGGCTCCAAAGAGTGATTTATTAAAATAAAAATGTATTAAAAAAAAATCCTAGGAATGGTTCCAAATAGGGATGGATCCCATCAAATAAAAACAAAAACAAAAAATTATGAGCAGAGATAAATTACGCTGGCCGCCTGTCCCGTGCGTGCTGTGGGTGATAGCAGCTAACACCACCATTAGTCTCCTGAGCGGTCTCTGGTGTTTGGCCGGTAGCAGCTGGGATGATTGGCGTGCGAGCGAGCATACGTACGGACGTGCTTGTGTAGCGGTCTACTGACGCGTTTCGTCATGTGACTTTCTCAAATCTGATTGTACAATCTCTATGCAATCTCTGTTAGATTTACCAAAATATTGTAATATATGGACAATAAATTACTGCGCTGTCTGTGACACCCAAAGAGTGTACACTATTGAACAACTATTTAGACCCAAAGGATGTGAAATAATGTGCAAAAAAATAATAAAATATGCTGCTGCAACTCTAATGTGAGATACACACACCAGAACCTATAAACAAAAAACGAGCTGCGCTGCAATTACAAAATATAAATATTGACTTGTGCATTGTTTGGTGCTCAGTGATAATAGTATTGAAACTACCATACACACCACAAACGTTAGTTGAATGAACAACACCAAACTTATCATAAAAAAACAAAAAACAATAAAAAAAAAAATTCAGTCGTCCAGGGGCACGCGTCGTCCGTGCCCCTGGACAACGTCAGTTTTGACGAAACGGCGTAGGGAGGAGTGGCGTGCTGACATCACCAACAACGAACGCAAAGGTCCCAAGAGTTACAGGCGGATAGCGAGAGTCGGCCGGCTCGAGATTTAATTGATGCGCTTTTTATCTACCTTAATTTCATGGTGAATGACCTAAAAGCGATTCAGGAGTGTTTGCTGCTTTCCATTGAGACCTAGAGCTGGGTAATCAGCCATATGCGGATACAATCTCCCTAAAAAGAGATCAGACCTGTCAGTAAGCTGCATTGATATCTCAGGTGGAGGATCTTCTATCTATCTTATTGCCACACTTTTTCTTTGGTGTATGGTTCAGAGTCACCGTGAATTTCTTTAAGAAGACCAGTCACCTTTATGAACTATGGGCCAGATTCACGTATCTGGCCCATAGTTGTACGGCCCATAGTTGTACGTATGTGCGGGCATAGCGTATCCTATTTACGCTACGCCGCTGCAACTTAGACAGGCAAGTGCAGCATTCACAAAGCACTTGCTCCGTAAATTGGCCGGCGTAAGCGCGCGTAAGTCAAAGTAGGCTGGTAGGGGGCGTGTTGTATGGAAATGAATCGTGACCCCACGTAAATGATGCACCTAACGAAAGGCGCATGCGCGCGCATGCTCAGTATCACGTCAAATTTTCTCCCTAAATTACGCCGGCTCAATGCTTAGTCGACGTGAACGTAACCTACGTCCATCCCCATTCACGTACGACTTACGCAAACAACGTAAAATACGACGCTGTTCCGACGTTTCCGACGTCCATACCTTAACATGACTTACCACTGCTTTATGAGGGGTAAAGTTACGCCGGTCATACGCCTTACGTAAACAGCGTATATTAATACGCCGGGCGCAAGTACGTTCGTGAATCGGCGTATCTAGCTCATTTGCATATTCGCAAGATATACCCAAGATACGACGGCGTAGGAGACTTACGCCGCTCGTATCTTGGCAACAGTGAGGCGTACGCCGTCGAAAGGAGATACGCCATCGAAAGTCCTTTGTGAATCTGGGCCTATGTTTTTTATCACCTTATGAACTATGTTTCCCACTATTTTGTGAACCATTTGTTTTATATTTATTCAATTATTTATCACATTTGCAGTCGCTACTTTTCATCAATTGAGAATCCATCATTGGTAATCAGTTTTGTGTCTTCTTCCAATATTTTTTGCAATTTTTTTTTATTGTTTTGTTTTTTTGATTTATGATAAGTTTGGTGTTGTTCATTCAACTAATGTTTGTGGTGTGTATGGTAGTTTCAATACTAATATCACTGAGCACCAACCAATGCACAAGTCAATATTTAAATTTTGTAATTGCAGCGCAGCGTGTTTCTTGTTTAATATATGGACAAACCTAAACAAATAATTTAACTAGTATCCAATCAGGCAGGCCTTTGTACTACATAGTCGGTGGTAGATCCAAAAGATATTGTACAATCAGATTGTATGGTGTATTGTAAGCTGGAGGCTGCCCATAAATGAATCTGTATTTATTTTATTTTTTAATCGGTCTTTATGTCTGATCACAGAAAACTGAGCAGATCTATGCCAGTGTTCCATTCACTTCTATTGGGACCCGCACCTGTATGTCATGTTAGGATACGGTGACTGTGTCCATGCAGCCTCACGTCCCAGTAGATAAGAATGGGGTGCTGGCATGGTGATACACACAACATCTATGCAGTTAGTTTTGCACAGAGTGACCCTGATCGCCGTCAATGGCGCTCGCGGTTCCTTCCCGCAGTGGAAAACGCCCTAGGAGAAGCGCTCTCCCTGGGGGTTTACCATGTGCGCGCTCCTGAGTCCAGCATTTGCGTGAAAAAACACAGAGTGCCAGACTCAGCCCCACCCCGGCGCCTGCATCATTGGGTTTGATTGACAGCAGCAGGAGCCAATGGCTGCGCTGCTATCAATCTATACAATGAAGAGCCGAGCCCCCGGCCAGAGAGGGTTTGCATGTCTCTGGCACGGGAACAAATGGGCTCAGGTCAGTAAAACGCGGGGGCTGGGGGGCTGGTCAGTGACAGAAGTTTTTTCACCTTAATGCATAGGATGCATTAAGGTGAAAAAAAACAAGAGTGTTTACAACCCCTTTAACAGTGATATGAAGCCTGAAAGTATGTTAGTTACCTGTTAGCTGAATAGTTAGAGGTAGCCCAGCAGCACAGAGACATCACTCAGCTTGGCCGATCAGCTAGAGAGGAGGGGGTCCAAGGAAAAGGACACAGGAGGAGTGGGCACTACACAGAGGAGGAATGGGCTCCAAGAGAGAGATAAAACCAAGAGGTTAGGGGGCAGAGCTGGTGATGTCCCACTGACAGACATCTGGGACATTGTGAAAGTGAAAGTGAAAGGAGAGGGAAAGCACTGATAGCCGATGCTACACTCTATCACTCAGGTACTAGTATAGTGCACAGTGCAGACAGGGGACGGGCTCTACGATCTAGCCAACATGCAGGCACAAAGCTGCTCTCTGTCTGCTATGTTACATTTGTCAGCCTGTTCTGTGCTGGACATGATTGAACCCGGCAAACTGCGCCCTCCTCCTGCGCTAAATCATTCCGCCCAGGGCAGCTGCCTGCCCCACCCCTGCCTAGTACCTGCCCTGGATCCAGGAGTGCATAGCACAGGACGTGCAAGGACCAGAGTGCATAGTGCAGGGGTCTGAAGTGCATAACACACAGAATGTAACATACAACGTGCAAGGCTTAGGTGTGCATAACACAGGGTGTAGGGCTCAGGAGTGTGTAACACACAAAGAGTGCAGGGCTCATGAGTCCTATTAAACAGAGTGCAAGGGCCAGGAGTGCGTAACACATAGATTGCATGGCTCAGAAGTGCATAATGCACAGAGTGGAAGGGCTCAAGTGTGCAGGGGCCAGTAGTGCATATCACAAGCGTGTCGGGTTTAGGAACGAGAAATTAACCGAGTAAAGGGGTCAGGAGTGGATATCGCACAGAGTGCAGAAGTCAGGAAAGTGTAAACCACAACGTTCAGGGGTCAGGAGTGCATTAAACACAGATTACAGGGCTCAGGAGTGAGTAACTCACAGGAGTAAGTAACATGAGTGAGTAACATCCGAATGGAGGAAAACCATCGGGCTTTTAGGAAAAAAATTAAAACCCACCTCTTCTAAAGGATCAGGATGACACCGGATGGAAACAAGCGCCTTGAGGCGATTTAATTCTCATTTGTAGCGCTATATAAGTTATTCACTCACTCACTCACTCAGAGTGCAGTGGCCTAGGAGTGTGAAATGCAGAGAGTGGGGGAGCCAGGAGTGCATAATTACGAGGGTCCAAAGTTTATATTGAAGGGAACTTAAAGCTCAGGAGTGTATAACTGACAGAGTACAGGGCTCAGGAGTGCATAATACTCTGTACAGAGGTCAGGAATGCATATCCCAGGGAGTGCAAGGCCAGGGATAAGTAATGCATGGAATTCAGGAGTCAGTCACACAGAACACAGGTCTTAGAAATGCGTAACACAGAGAGGGAAGGGCTCAGGAGGACAAGTGCTCAGGAGTGTGTATCTCACACAGTGCAGACTTTCAGGAGTATGTAACACAAAGAAAGCAGGGGCCAGGAGGGGATAATGCCGAAAGATCAGGGGCTGGGAGTGCATAATTCAGAGAGTCACAGGTCCTGGAGTACGTGATGCATAGGGTATAAAGGCTAGGAGTGCATAATTCAGATTACAGTACAATGCTAAGGAGTGTGTAACATACAATGTATTGCTTAAGAGTGCATAACACACACAGTGCTGGGATCAGAAGTGTGTCTCACACTGTGTAAACATACAAAAAAACAAAAACAGCGCTGTCGCCATACATACTTCTACACCAATTACAGTCTATATGAAAGTCTATATGAAAAGTTATCTTGTCCTAGGTGCTGCAGCTCTCTCACAAATCCACTGGCTGGCAGAAATTAATATCACACAGAGTGCATAGGTCAAGATTGAGTAATGGACGGAGTAAAGAGTTCAGGCGTCAGGAGACATGATGCACATACCATACAGAGTTCAGGGCTCAAGGGTGCCTATCACATAGAGTGCAGGGGCTAGGACTATGTAACTCATAGAGTGCAGGAGCCAAGAGTGCATAATGCAAAGAGTGTAGGGGTAAGGAGTGCATAACACATAGAGTGCAGGGGTCAGAACTGTATATTGAGTGAAGCTCAGGAGTACATAAAACAGAGCGAAAAGCTTAGGAGTGCAAAGCCCAGAGTACAGAACTCCCCAACAGCCCCAATTCCTCACCAATACAGATTCCCCCCCCCCCCCCACGACACTAAACCACCCTCAGAACAGACTTACCTTCCCACCCCAACCTTCAGTACAGACCCTCCTCCCAGCTAACCCCTCAGTACAGACCTCCAGCTGTTTCAGTACAGAACACCCCCCCCCCTAGTACAAACCCTCTTCCCAGTTCAACCAGCAGCAAATTCCTATGTTTAACCAAGACATAATGTAATCCAAGTATTCAACAACGAGAAGGTACAACAGGTCCCTCTGGCATCTCCCATCAAACATTATTTTGAAAACAACTAGTGCAGTATTATTTTGGTAGTATAATAGTACATTATGTATACGTTATGTATAGAGATATTAGCATTATTATAATACAGGATTTATATAGCGCCAACAGTTTGCTCAGCGCTTTACAAAATGAAGGCAGACATTACAGTTACAATACCATTTGGTACAAGAGGAATCAGAGGGCCCTGCTCATTAGAGCTTACAATCTAAGAGGGAGGGTCCATTGATACAAAAGGTAATAGCTGTGGGGGATGAGCTGATGGAGAAAGTAAGAAACAGTGTATCTGTTATGCCCTGTACACACGATCGGATATCTGATGGAATCTAATCCGATGGATTTTTTCATCGGATATCCGATGAAGCTGACTTTCATCAGTCTTGCCTACACACCATCGGTCAAAAATCCTAGGACGTTCTGAGAAAAATTAAGTTCAATGCTTCCGAGCATGCGTCGGCTTGCTTCTGAGCATGCATGGATTTTTGACCGATGGACTTCCACACAGACGATCATTTTTTCTATCGTTTTTTTAATCATAGGAACATTTTAAAACATGTTCTATTTTTTTCACCGATGGAAAACAAACCGATGTGCCCCACACACGATCGGTTTGTCCAATGAAAACAGTCCATCGGTCCGTTTTCATCAGACAAACCGATCGTGTGTACAGGGTTTTAGAAGAGATAGGCTTCTTTAAAGAGAAGGGTTTTCAGGGATCGTCTGATAGATTAGGAGACAGTCGGACAGATTGGGGTAGGGAATTCCAAAGGATAGGAGAAGCTCTGGAGAAATTCTGGAGGCAATCATTGGGGGTGGTCACAAGGGAGCTAGAGAGCAGGAGGTCTTGGGAGGACCGAAGAGAACAGCTTGGTTGATGTTTTACAATCAGGCTAGAGATGTAGCTGGTGGAAAAGTTGTTGATTGTTAGCACTTTGAATTGTATTCACATCAGACCAAAAAAAGAGGGACAACTGAGACTGCACAAGAGACAGAGAGATTTGGTTTCAAAAGGTGGCCAGTCCCTCCAAATGAAGGACAGTTGGAAGCTTTTCACTCCAGTACTGCTCCATAACATAACTGGTAAGGTCTGTACAAATAGCCTGTAGAATAGGTGATATGTGGATCACTGTGGGAATTTTTTTGTATGTTTATAAGGTAGGGCGCAGTGAAGGAAGAATAGTACATTCTACGGGCACTCAAGGCAATTTTTTCTAGGAAAATATTAAAGGAACAACTTATCTATTCATTCATCATTGTAAAAATTATAGCATTTTAAATGCTATTATGTTGATGTAAAATAAATTGGTTTTGGTTTCAGTAAAGCCCTGACATTACTTTCCTTAGGTATTTTATTAAAACATGACAACCATTATTTTCCTGCATTCTGAAGCTCTGGTCATTTTAATTAATTGGCATCCATTCCATACTTGTCACTCAAATGATGAGCTCATCCAACATCTGTGTGCCAATGTTTAAGGCCACAGTTAATAAAACACCTAAAATACTGCTACCATCACACACATAAGATGGAATCAAATTTGAAGAAGGTCACCTATGACAGAGACATAAATACTAAAAGGCAGAGACGAATCACCTCTATGTAAATTATTTATCCCTTTGTTCCACTGACTGCTTAAGTTATTGAAAACATTCATTTAGCTGTCGATACTTAGAATCACTGTACTATAAATGAATATATATTACAGCAAAATAGAATGATATATTTCAGCCTGAAAAAGAGCTTAACATAGTGCAAAGGCTGATTTCTTTATTGGCAATTTCCAAGCTTTATTATTCTGCAAAAAGAAAAACCTACAAGTTGGTTTAGATTAAAAAAAATGTATGTATAATATATACAAGTAGGCACTGTTGCCAAAAGTGTTGATTAAAAATGACCTGATTTTTTTTTTTTCAGATTAACACCCATTTTTACCAGAATATGTAAAAATGACAAGAAGGCGAAAAAAAAAGTGCTCAGTGAACGTTACCATCTGCATTGTACCTGTATGTCTTAACTACTGTATGTCCAGGTTTTGGACATTTACATAATTTTACATAATTCACATAACAAATTGGGGGTGGTGCTACAGAAAAAAGAAAAGAAAAGGAACACATCTATAGACTCCAGGGCCTGGATTCACAAAGCACTTAAGCGGACGTATCTCGAGATTGGCCAATCACAGCTTGCAAAAAACAGACAGCCATAATTGGCCAAAGCCAGGGTGGCTTTGGCCAATTATGGCTCAGGGGGTTTAGTACACGCCCCACACTATAAAGGCCACCTGCAGGTCGGCCTTGTGTATTGTGTTTTGCGGTCATTAAGAGAGAGAAGACAGAGAGAGAGTGTCATTTTTAGTAGGTAGATAGAGCAGGCAGGCAGGCTAGTCAGTTAAAGTTACAGTGTGTAGAGCAGGGATATGCAATTAGCGGACCTCCAGCTGTTGTAAAACTACAAGTCCCATCATGCCTCTGTCTCTGGGTGCCATGCTTGTAGCTGTCAGAATCTTGCTATGCCTCATGTGACTTGTAGTTCTGCAACAGCTGGAGGTCCGCAAATTGCATATCCCTGGTGTAGAGGATATATATATGCATCCCAGGTGTTGTATATATATTTATACACTGTAAAGTTTAGCTAGATCCGCTCTTCCTAATTTACTGACAGGCAGGCAGGTGATTGTGCTAGCTGCAGTATTCTCACGTGGTGTACTGCCTGTGTCCTCTGCAGTGTGCACCTAAAGCTATGTGGTGTGTGCACTGCCTATGTCCTCTGCAGTGTGCACCTAAAGCTACGTGGTGTGTACTGCCTGTGTCCTCTGCAGTGTGCACCTAAAACTATGTGGTGTGTACTGCCTGTGTCCTCTGCAGTGTGCACCTAAAGCTATGTGGTGTGTGCTGCCTGTGTCCTCTGCAGTGTGCACCTAAAGCTACGTGGTGTGTACTGCCTGTGTCCTCTGCAGTGTGTACCTAAAGCTATGTGCTGTGTGTACTACCCGTGTCCTCTGCAGTGTGCACCTAAAGCTACGTGGTGTGTGTACTGCCTGTGTCCTCTGCAGTGTGCACCTAAAGCTACTTGGTGTGTACTACCCGTGTCCTCTGCAGTGTGCACCTAAAGCTACGTGGTGTGTGTACTGTCTGTGTCTGTGCTATTTTTCTCAATGATTTTCATCCATATTGCAGGGACGAGACATTACATTAAAGCCGCAAGCAGTTTTAAATTACTTTTTTCTTATAGTAATCTCATTTTGTTCAGGGACAGTTCTAAACACGTGCCACTTCACAGGCATACTATAGACACCCAGCAGGTACACAATTTAAAGGAATTTTTCATTTTTTTTTTTTTACTTTAAGCATCATTAAAATCACTGCTCCAGAAAAAACGACCGTTTTTAAAACTTTTTTTTCCCATTGATGCATGTTCCCTGGGGCAAGACCCGGGTTCTTAACCACTTAAGCTCCGGACCAATACGCTGTCTAAAGACCAGAGGTGTTTTTACAATTTGGCAATGCGCTGCTTTAACTGGTAATTGCGCGGTCATGCAATGTTGTACCGAAACGAAACTTGCGTCCTTTTCTTCCCACAAATAGAGCTTTATTTTGATGGTATTTGATCGCCTCTGGGATTTTTATTTTTTGCGATATAAACGCAAAAAGACCGTAAATTTTGAAAAAAAATGATTTTTCTTATAACAAAAAGTAAAAAAAATCGAATAAACTAAATTTTAGTCAAACATTTAGGCCAAAATGTATTCAGCCACATGTCTTTAGTAAAAAAAATCGCAATAAGCGTATATTTATTGGTTTTCGCAAAAGTTATAGCGTCTACAAACTAGGGTACATTTTCTGGAATTTACACAGCTTTTATTTTATGACTGCCTATCTCATTTCTTGAGGTGCTAAAATGGCAAGGCAGTACAAAACCCCCCCAAATGACCCCATTTTGGAAAGTAGACACCCCAAGGAAACTGCTGAGAGGCATGTTGAGTCCATTGAATATTTAATTTTTTTGTCCCAAGTGATTGAATAATGACGAAAAAAAAAAAAAAAAAAAAATGTTTACAAAAAGTTGTCACTAAATGATATATTTCTCACACATGCCATGGTTATATGTGGAATTGCACCCCAAAATACATTCTGCTGCTTCTCCTGAGTACGGGGATACCACATGTGTGGGACTTTTTGGGAGCCTAGCCGCATACGGGGCCCCAAAACCCAAGCACCGCCTTCAGCATTTCTAAGGGCACAAATTTTTGATTTCACTCCTCACTACCTATCAAGGTTTCGAAGGCCATAAAATGCCAAAATAGCAAAAAAAAAAACCAAATGACCCCATTTTGGAAAGTAGACACCCTAAGCTATTTGCTGAGAGGCATGTCGAGTCCATGGAATATTTTATATTTTGACACAAGTTGCGGGAATATGACAAACTGATTTTTTTTTGCACAAAGTTGTCACTAAATGATATATTGCTCACACATGCCATAGTTATATGTGGAATTGCACCCCAAAAGACATTCTGCTGCTTCTCCCGAGTACGGGGATACCACATATGTGGGACTTTTTGTGAGCCTAGCCACGTACGGGGCCCCGAAAACAAAGCACCGCCTTCAAGATTTCTAAGGGCATACATTTTTGATTTCACTCCTCACTACCTATCACTACCTATCACAGTTTTGAAGGCCATAAAATGCCAAGATGTCACACAACCCCCCCAAATGACCCCATTTTGGAAAGAAGACACCCCAAGCTATTTGCTGAGAGGCATGTTGAGTCCATGGAATATTTAATTTTATGGCCCCAAGTGATTGAATAATGACCAAAAAAAAAAAAAAAAAAATTTTTACAAAACGTTGTCACTAAATGATATATTTCTCACATATGCCATGGGCATATGTGGAATTGCACCCCAAAATACATTCTGCTGCTTCTCCTGAGTACGGGGATACCACATGTGTGGGACTTTTTGGGAGCCTAGCCGCGTACGGGACCCCGAAAACCAATCACCGCCTTCAGGATTTCTAAGGGCATAAATTTTTGATTTCACTCCTCACTACCTATCACAGTTTCGAAGGCAATAAAATGCCAAAACAGCACAAAACCCCCCCAAATGACCCCATTTTGGAAAGTAGACACCCCAAGCTATTTGCTGAGAGGCATGTTGAGTCCATGGAATATTTAATTTTTTTGCCCCAAGTCACTGAATAATGACCAAAAAAAAAAAATACAAAACGTTGTCACTAAATGATATATTTCTCACACATGCCACGGTTATATGTGGAATTGCACCCCAAAATACATTCTGCTGCTTCTCCTGAGTACGGGGATACCACATGTGTGGGACTTTTTGGGAGCCTAGCCGCGTACGGGACCCCGAAAACCAATCACCGCCTTCAGGATTTCTAAGGGCATAAATTTTTGATTTCACTCCTCACTACCTATCACAGTTTCGAAGGCAATAAAATGCCAAAACAGCACAAAACCCCCCCCAAATGACCCCATTTTGGAAAGTAGACACCCCAAGCTATTTGCTGAGAGGCATGTTGAGTCCATGGAATATTTAATTTTTTTGCCCCAAGTCACTGAATAATGACCAAAAAAAAAAAAATACAAAACGTTGTCACTAAATGATATATTTCTCACACATGCCACGGTTATATGTGGAATTGCACCCCAAAATACATTCTGCTGCTTCTCCTGAGTACGGGGATACCACATGTGTGGGACTTTTTGGGAGCCTAGCCGCGTACGGGGCCCCGAAAACCAAGCACTGCCTTCAAGATTTGTGTGAGTGAAATCAAAAATTTATGTCCTTAGAAATCTTGAAGGCGGTGCTTGGTTTTCGGGGTCTCATACGCGGCTAGGCTCCCAAAAAGTCCCACACATGTGGTATCCCCGTACTCAGGAGAAGTAGCAGAATGTATTTTGGGGTGCAATTCCACATATAACCATGGCATGTGTGAGAAATATATCATTTAGTGACAATGTTTTGTACATTTTTTTATTTTAATTTTTTTTGGTCATGATTCAATCACTTGGGGCAAAAAAATTAAATATTCCATGGACTCAACATGCCTCTCAGCAAATAGCTTGGGGTGTCTACTTTCCAAAATGGGGTCATTTGGGGGTTTTTTGTGCTATTTTGGCATTTTATGGCCTTCGAAACTGTGATAGGTAGTGAGGAGTGAAATCAAAAATTTGCGCCCTTAGAAATGCTGAAGGCGGTGCTTGGTTTTCGTGGTCCCGTACGCGGCTAGGCTCCCAAAAAGTCCCAAACATGTGGTATCCCCGTACTCAGGAGAAGCAGCAGAATGTATTTTAGGGTGCAACTCCACATATAACCATGGCATGTGTGAGCAATATATCATTTAGTGACACATTTTTCTTTTTTTTTTTTTTTTTCTCATTATTCAATCACTTTGGACAAAAAAAAAAAAAATCAATGGACTCAACATGCCTCTCAGCAGTTTCCTTGGGGTGTCTTCTTTCCAAAATGGGGTCATTTGGGTTTTTTTTGTGCTATTTTGGCATTTTATGGCCTTCGAAACTGTGATAGGTAGTGAGGAGTGAAATCAAAAATTTACACCCTTAGAAAGCCTGAAGGCGGTGATTGGTTTTTGGGGTCCCGTACGCGGCTAGGCTCCCAAAAAGTCTCACACATGTGGTATCCCCGTACTCAGGAGAAGCAGCAGAATGCATTTTGGGGTGTAATTCCACATATGCCCATGGCATGTTTGAGCAATATATCATTTAGTGACAACTTTGCGCAAAAAAATATATATATATATATATATATTTATATTTCCCGCAACTTGGGTCAAAATCTAAAATATTCCATGGACTTAAGATGCCTCTCAGCAAATAGCTTGGGGTGTCTACTTTCCAAAATGGGGTCATTTGGGGGGGTTTTCAATTGTCCTGGCATTTTATGCACAACAATTAGAAGCTTATGTCACACATCACCCACTCTTCTAACCACTTGAAGAAAAAGCCCTTTCTGACACTGTTTGTTTACATAAAAACATATTATTTTTTTGCAAGAAAGTAAAGTTGAACCCCCAAACATTATATATTTTTTTAAAGCAAAGGCCCTACAGATTAAAATGGTAGGTGTTGCAAAAAAAATTTCCACACAGTATTTGCGCAGCGTTTTTTCAAACGCATTTTTTGGGGAAAAAATACACTTTTTTTATTTTAAAGCACTAAAACACACTATATTGCCCAAATTATTGATGAAATAAAAATTATGATCTTAGGCCGAGTACATGGATACCAAACACGACATACTTTAAAATTGCGCACAAACGCGCAGTGGCGACAAACTACATACATTTTTAAAAGCCTTTAAAAGCCTTTACAGGTTACCACATTCGATTTACAGAGTAGGTCTACTGCTAAAATGACTGCCCTCGATCTGCCCTTCGCGGTGATACCTCACATGCATGGTGCAATTGCTGTTTACATATGACTCCAGACCGACGCTTGCGTTCGTCTTTGCGCAAGAGCAGGGGGGGACAGGGATGCTTTTTTTTATTTTTTTATTTTTTTATATATTTATTTCGCTTTTTTTATTTTATTTGTTAACTGTTCCTTCCATTTATTTATTTTTTTACCATTTTTATTGTTATCTCAGGGAATGTAAATATCCCTTATGATAGCAATAGTTAGTGACAGGTACTCTTTTTTTTTTTTAAATGGGGTCTATTAGACCCTAGATCTTTCCTCTGCCCTCAAAGCATCTGACCACACCAAGATCGGTGTGATAAAATGCTTTCCCATATTCTCAATGGCGCCGTTTATATCTGGGGGGGGGGACATTCCCTCCCACTGAATGTAAAAGCAGTCTAGAGGCTAATTAGCCGCTAGGACTGCTTTTACATGAAAGCCGACCGCTGGCTGAAAAGAATGATACCAAGATGATGCCTAAACCCGCAGGCATCATTCTGGTATAACCATTCAAAGTCCTGCAACATACCAGTACGTTGATGGTTCTTGTTGGACATGTATTGTAATATTTTTTTTTTTCATGCAGTCTGTTGGCTGAACAAAAAAAAGATTGATCGGTGGGTATGCCCACCATTAGAATACCTCCCTTCATCCACCCACTTCTAATGATGGGCATACATGCACCATTTATATATGCCGAAGCATGGGGGCATCCTCCCGCAAAAAAGTTATGCCGCGTACGGTCGGACTTTTCTATGCCGCGTACACACGGTCGGACTTTTCTATGCCGTGTACACATGGTCAGACTTTTCCACAGGAAAGCCTCCGTAGGAATGTCAACCGTATGTACGCGGCATTAGGAGCAAAATCGCTCCTCCGCCCCTAATGCCCCCATGCTCCGGCATATATGCTCTTTTTTGAACTGTAGTGGTGAAATCACCTCCTACAGCATTGGAGTCGCGGCTTTATATATCGTGGGAGCAAACGCTGTTGCTGTCACGCTAAATAAATCCGCACTGCAACTGAATGGCGTACCTGCTAAGCAAATGATGGTTAACATTAAAACAAAGTAACATTCCAGTATAACAGTAAGATCATACCATACCTGCAAAGCAAATACCTATAAAAAAACATAGTAAAAAATAAAACATTTTTTAACGCAACCTGTGCCTAAAATATATATATATGCCAAAGCATGGGGGCATCCTCCCGCAAAAAAGTTATGCCGCGTACGGTCGGACTTTTCTATGCCGCGTACACACGGTCGGACTTTTCTATGCCGTGTACACATGGTCAGACTTTTCCACGGGAAAGCCTCCGTAGGAATGTCAACCGTATGTACGCGGCATTAGGAGCAAAATCGCTCCTCCGCCCCTGCTGCCCGCATGCTTCGGCATATATGCTCTTTTTTTTAACTGTGGTGGTGAAATCACCTCCTACAGCACTGGAGTCGCGGCTTTATATATCGTGGGAGCAAACGCTGTTGCTGTCAAGATAAATAAGTCCGCGCAACAGCTGAATGGCGTACCTGAAAACAGTAAAATAAATTACATACCTGAAAAGCAAGCATGAAAAAACATAACAACAATAAAACTTTGCAGAATAGAATACAGTAAAAAAGAGCAGAACAATAGAGAGAGAATAGAGAGGGAGAGAACAATAAAACGACAACTATTTTTGGTTTTTTTATTTTATATTTTTTTGTGTGTTTTTATTTTTTACTTTTTTTTTTTTTTTTTTAACACTTTTTTTTGTAACTGTGAACTGTAACTTCAACTTTTCGGTTCCAGGTTTGGGTCTCTCAAAATGCGATGGCATCTTGGGAGACCCTGTGTGAGTGTGCCTAGCCTGTGAAATGTTTCACCCTACACTAATAATTAACGTGTGTGTGGAAGCGTTCAAAACATTCACCAATACAAAGACCAGGATTGCCAGGACATTTGGGACAAAAATAACGGGTGTCACGCCTAAATCCGCGCTTGGTACAGACACGACATTTTCTTTGGGGGGCTCGTTGGGTAGGGGTACTCGGGAGGACATAAGAAAAATGCCTCTCATGCAGTCGGCTTACTGCATTTGGTAGGAGATGGTGAGGTACAATACCGCCTGGATACAGGAGTTCTGTGATGATATCCCTCTGGAATTGAAGGAAGGATTCATTCCGTCCTGAAGCTCTGTATACGACATGAGCATTCAGTAGAGCCAATTGAAATAAATGTAGAGACACTTTTTTGTACCAGCGTCTCGTCTTACGGGCAATATGATACGGCGCCATCAACTGGTCGTTGAGGTCCACCCCTCCCATATTAAGGTTATATTCGTGGACACAGAGGGGTTTCTCCACAACACCAGTCGCCGTACGAATTTGGACTGTCGTGTCTGCGTGAAGGGTGGTAAGAACGAAAACATTCCTATTGTCCCGCCACTTCACAGCGAGCAAATTTTTACATCTGCAGCAGGCTCTCGCCCCCGGCCTAACACGGGCATCTACAAGCCGCTGGGGGAAGCCCCGGCGATTAGGTCGCACGGTGCCACATGCTCCAATCTGTTGATCAAATAAGTGGCTAAAAAGTGGCACGCTGCTGTAAAAATTGTCCACATACAAATGGTACCCCTTTCCGAATAAGGGTGACACCAAGTCCCAAACAATCTTGCCAGCGCTCCCCATGTAATCTGGGCATCCTTCCGGCTCTACCTGACTATCTTTTCCCTCGTAAACCCTAAAGCTCCATGTGTAGCCTGTGGCCCTGTCACAGAGCTTATAGAGCTTGACCCCGTATCTGGCACGCTTGCTGGGAAGGAACTGTTTGAAAGACAAGCGGCCAGCAAATTTAATCAGGGACTCATCAACGCATACAACCTGCTGGGGATTAAACAAGGCTGCAAAACGTTCGTTGAAATGGTTTACGAGGGGCCGAATTTTGTAGAGCCGGTCAAATTCAGGGTCTCCACGTGGACGACAAAGTGCATTGTCACTGAAATGCAGGAACCGCAGGATCGCCTCGTATCGTCTCCTGGCCATGTGAGCAGAGAAAATGTACATATGGTCAATGGGATGTGTGGACCAATACATCCGCAATGACGGAAATTTGTGTATGCCCATGTTGAGGGTAAGGCCCAGAAAGGTCTTAAATTCGGAAACCTCGAGAGGTTTCCATTCTTTGGCAAGGCGAGACTGGGGGTTAGCGGCGATGTAAGTACCAGCATATAAATTAGTCTGGTCCACAATAGATCTATAGAGATCTTCCGTGAAATACAGCGAATAAAAATCAAGTGACATAAAGTTCGCTGTATCCACCTGAATACCGGGTTGGCCAGTGAATGGGGGAAGTACAGGTGCTGTAGAAGTGGTGGGGACCCAATCAGGATAGGCAAATTCTACAGGAAGGGCACTATGGGCACGACGGGCCTGTCTCTGTCTTTTTCTTGGTGGCAGCGGGACACTACTTGTGCTTGCCACATCGCCAGCTTCATCTGCACTTATGGGACTCGCCACGTCACCAAGTGTTACTGCAGTGCTGGATAAACGACCAGGGTGTACTAGGCCGCTGGTGCTTGCCAATTCACCAGAAGGAATAGCGGCGCTAGTACTGGATCTCTGCTCCATACGAGGGTCCTGCGGTTCTTGCTGCTCAACAACATCAGAATGGGATCGGGTACGCCTGGCCTTAGCAGGGACCTCAACTTCGTCGTGCGAGCTATCTGACATGGAGCCGCTGTCGTAAATGGGTTCATATTCTGAGCCAGAATCTGTCAGATGCGTGACCTCCTCCTCTTCACTATCTGACATGCACATGAACTCCAAGGCCTGCTTATCATTGTACCTTCGGTTTTCCATTTTGGACTCTAAATTTAGTGGTACAATGGTAAGGATTCACAGGTAAAAAAAGCACCTGACTATAGAAAAGCAAATGTAGAAAACGCTTAAAAAAAAACTGTAAGCGATCGCAGGGATCAGGCCTGTCTCTGCGAACGCTGCAGTTATGTGTCTTGTGTTTTGTAAGTGACAGTGATCGATCGATACTGCACTTGGGTGGGTTGGGCTGGGCAGAGGGGGAAAACGCAGGTGCTAGCGGGTATCTGGGCTGATTCCGCTAACAATGCGTTTTTGGGTACCCTAAACTGCTGGGTACGCTAGTATAGATCTGATCAGATCAGGTATCGATCCGTTCAGATCCTATACCACTAAGGGGGGTGTATGCTTAGCGAGTGGGTGTAAGCGGTACTGGCTCTAACCTAACGCTGCCTGGGGTGACGCAGACCCTGACTGGCGCTAAAATTAAATTTATATCACCCGCCGGGTGATCAGGGGGTTAAACCTATTGGGTTATATACGGCGGGTGCTCTGATGCTATAAACAGCAAACTAACCAACCAGCGTCAACCGTAACACTTATACGGTGATCACTGGTGAAAGGGTTAACTAGGGGGCAATCAGGGGGTTAAAACCTTTATTCGGTAATATATGGGGGTACCTAACGCTTTCTAAAAACCTGGTGGCGAACCTAAAATAACTAAATAACTAACTGGCTAACCACGTCACCAGTGACACTTATACAGTGATCAGTGGTGAAAGGGTTAACTCTAGGGGCAATCAGGGGTTAAAACCTTTATTTATGGGGGTACCTAACGCTATATAAACCTGGCGGCGAACCTCAAAAAAAACTAACTGCCTAGCGGCAACAGTGACACTAATACAGCGATCAGAAACCGATCGCTTAGTGACACTGGCAATAGGGGTGAAAGGGTTAACTCTAGGGGCAATCAGGGGTTAAAACCTTTATTTATGGGGGTACCTAACGCTATATAAACCTGGCGGCGAACCTCAAAAAAAACTAACTGCCTAGCGGCAACAGTGACACTAATACAGCGATCAGAAACCGATCGCTTAGTGACACTGGCAATAGGGGTGAAAGGGTTAACTCTAGGGGCAATCAGGGGTTAAAACCTTTATTTATGGGGGTACCTAACGCTATATAAACCTGGCGGCGAACCTCAAAAAAAACTAACTGCCTAGCGGCAACAGTGACACTAATACAGCGATCAGAAACCGATCGCTTAGTGACACTGGCAATAGGGGTGAAAGGGTTAACTTTAGGGGCAATCAGGGGTTAAACCTTTATTGGGGGGGGGTAGGGGGCTACCCTGGACCTAAAGGGGCCTAAACCTAACTGCCCTGACACTTTTTTCTGTCACACTGACACTAAAAGCAGTGATCAGAAAATAAATGATCACTGCAATCAGTGACACTGTGACAGGGGGTGATCTGGGGGTGCTGGGGGGGTGATCGGGGGGGGTTATGTGCCTATGTGTGCTGTGTCAGTGTGCTGTTGGTGCAACTCACAGTACTGACGTCTTCTCTCCTCTGGAATCAAACGAAAAGACCGCCAGAGGGGAGAAAACGTCACTTCCTCCCTGCCTGTGTTTACAGTTACACAGGCAGGGAGGGCTCTGCTGCAATCCGATTCGCCGAGGGAGATCGAGAGGGGACGGCTGGAAACCAATAGCCGCCCCCTCCTCCCGGACCTCCCGTACACCGTTCCCGGCCGCCGCATGTACCGGAGGGGGTCCCGATCGGACCCCCGAACCGAGGTAAGGCGGGGACGTACCTATACGCCCATGTGCCTGTACGTGCCATATTGTGGACGTATATGTACATGCGGTGGTCGGGAACTGGTTAAAGACGTTTTACGACAATAACTTGCATATTAGGCTTTAAAATTAGCACTTTTGAATTCGAACGTTTGAGTCCCATAGACGTCAATGGGGTTCTAAATGTTTGCGCGAACGGTTGGTCCTGCACCAATCTCTCGTGACAGCAGAGACCTCCACTGAATGCATGCAAATTGACATCTCCTCAAACAAGCACTAGGAATGAGTGTTAACTGGAATCAGAACTATTAGTTTGCCTCTTTGAGCATGATAATTCTGAGCTTATCCCAAATACTGCAGAAAGGTAAAAAATCTGTACAGTAAGTTGGACACTACTTCACTGGAAATGGTCAGAGGCCTAAGTGGAGTGTCAAACCTAACCACTGCACTCACTACACCTTCTGACTTGCCTTGGGAACTCTCAGATGTTCTCAAATCAAATGTACCTATCCATCATTTCATCAGTTAATCAACTGGCTTACTGTATGTATGGTTTGCATAGTTGTCAAGGACCATAAATAGTGACCCTGACAATGTTCATTACAACCCTCTTCAAAATCCATAAGCATAGGACCTCCAGCTGTAGTCATGTCTTCACAAGCTGGATTTGGTATTGTATCTGTTAAAGGGTAGTTTGTCTTCCTTTAATTTTTTTTTTTCAAAATATTTTTTATTAAGGCTTTCATTAGCATACAAAATTAGCCCATGCAGGGGCCAAACATTTGCCCATGCAGGGGCAGGTCCTCTGTTGCGGCAACATACAGCAACAAGGCATAACATACTGTGATGGACTGTGTTAGATATGAAATAAAATGAATATTTTATTGTGTTATGATTAGAACCACTGAAATGAAGTGTATATTTTCCTTGAGATGGTTCTTCCGATTTTGTCCTAAAGTTATGAATCCAGCATTATACAAGAACAGATCCTGCTATCCTCCATTACATGTGTGTCTCTATTCACTCCCCTGCATTCCTGGACTTTTCAAAGGAAATACCCTTCCCCCCATGCTCCTGTCTTTACAGACCCCAAAAGAAATTCTATGTAAACTGGTCTGCTTTAATGAGAGAACGTTTATGTCACGTGGATTTTCAAGAGGAAGTTGGCCATTTCCTGTCTTCCCCTCCTCCGCACTCAGACACGATGAAGGAAATCCTTGCTTTGGGATTATTGAAGGAACTCTGAATAGTGTAAAAAGAGACTGAATGGGAGTAATCAGTGGGTGGTATTGAGGATTGGTGGGTGTTTCTGTTTAATTGTGAACCAATGAAAATGCATTTTGTGCTTGTATGCTAAAAATAAAGGCAGCTGCTCATACGGCAGCCATTCTCTTGGCCGTTGAAACATTGGAAGGTGAGCATGTGGTCTGTTTTTATTCTGTTCATAGATTGCATTCATCCGGCAGAAATGTTTACCCCTGAGTTTATCATCAATTAAGTAATGTGTAAAATGTGAAGGTGTCTGCGCTGTAGGAAACCTAGACTAGGGAAGGGGCAAGGGAGGGGTGAGTGGACGGAAGTCCGTGGGTCGGTGGGATAATGGATGTGTAAACACAGTAGAGGTGACCCACAATGAAAAGAAATGGGTGTGGTCTGGCTAGAAAGGTGTGGCAAGAAACACATAAAAAACACTTGTCACTACTAAGTGAATATTTCAAACACATAAACTTTTAAGGTGAGTGTAGAAAATCAACATATAAAATGAGCAGGCTCAAAATAAAAGTGATGAAAGTCTGGTGAACAATGGTGAAAAAACAATTCCAAAAACAAGCAAAGAAATGGAGATTTGACTGATAGGTAGGTGAGTGGTTGAGTATAATAAATGCCAAACTCCAGTGAGTTATGGTGTGTGATCAAGTGGGTCCACACATCGTGCACCCTTCACCAATAGTGAATCAAAAGGCTTACCTCTCTACTCACATATATACTCAGGTCAGTCAGTATACCAGCTGATTTTAAAAGGATATTTGCTTGTTTCAAACGTGGTGCATACAATGATGTATAAGGGGCGTGTGCCTATCTCCACGAGCGCCGGACTCGTATCCCAATCTTCCTACTACTGCCAGTTTCCTCTCAGCATCGAATGGAGCCGTCCGTTCGTGATGAGACAAATCATCAAGCAGTAACCCAACCTAATTACACACATACACAGTTACCATTGGCCATCTGAATACATTTGCTACACTCATATTCATAGCTATGAAGAAGCACTAAGGCATAGTGCGAAACGTCAGCTTTTCTTTTGTTGTGCTGTTTTTTGCTGTGGCATGTATTTTGTGATTTTTAATTAAAGGAGGAGTTTTTTTGGAGTGCGGCTGTCCCAGCTTTTTTTCCTTCATCCTAACCTGCATTTTGATTGCACTGCCTGCACCCTTGGCTCGGACCACAGGAATCAGATTACCTGGTTCTCTTTGAGCGGTTACCCACTCTCTCATTTCATTTCGGACTTTGCCTGTGCCACCAGATGAGGAATGCCACATCACCTGCATGTGCCACCAGATGAGGAATGCCACTTGCCACGTCACTTGCCAGTGCCACCAGATGAGGAATGCCACGTTACCTGCCAGTGCCACCAGATGAGAAATTCCACTTGCCACGTCACCTGCCAGTGCCACCAGATGAGGAATGCCACGTCACCTGCCTGTGCCACCAGATGAGAAATGCCACTTGCCACGTCACCTGCCAGTGCCACCAGATGAGGAATGCCACGTCACCTGCATGTGCCACCAGATGAATGCCACTTGCCACATCACCTTTCAAGGCTACAGTGCAGACCCCCGCTACAGTACAGGCCCCCTTACGGTGCAGACCCCCACTACAGTACAGGCCCCCTTACAGTGCAGACCCCCACTACTGTACAGGCCCCCTTACAGTGCAGACCCCCGCTACAGTACAGGCCCCCTTACAGTGCAGACCCCCGCTACAGTACAGGCCCCCTTACAGTGCAGAAAGTGACAATTGTGGTGTGATGAGGCTGGACACATTGCACAGAGACACACACCACAGACAGAGAGCCCGAAGTAGTGGCTAGGCGGGGAGGGGGGGTGTCAGGCCGGCAACCGCCTGTCTGATCCACAGGTCTGATCCACCTGCCCAACTTACAATGTCATGCGGCCCGGCTGCAGAGGCGCTACGGCCCGGTAGTGGGCCGCGGCCCGGGGGTTGACGACCACTGTCGTAAAGGACCCAAGCTGCTGATGCTTTTTCAAAACTAGAAAAAGTTTTAGCTAAAATTTACTTTAATCCTAACATGGTGGTTCACAGCTATATCATTACAGTAAACCTCCGTTACAAAGCACTTATATTCTAACCTAGCTTTTTGGTTGCTTGGCAACTGTGTTGGAGTGCTTGTGAAATAGACACTAGTCTTAGCAAAAACAGGTTAAATAAAATAAAAATAAATATATATATACACTATATAATAGATTGTAAGCTCTAACGAGCAGGGCCCTCTGATCCCTCCTGTATTGAATTGTATTGTAACTGTACTGCTTGCCCCCATGATGTAAAATGCTGCACAAACTGTTGGCACTATATAACTTTAATGGCATCCCTGTCTTAGTCTGTAGGGTTCCACATTGAGTTGGCACACCCTTTGCAACTATAACAGCTTCAACTCTTTGAGAAGGCTGTTTGCAAGGTTTAGGAGTGTGTCTATGGTAATGTTTGACCATTCTTCCAGAAGCACATTTGTGAGGTCAGGCATTCATGTGGAAGAGAAGGCCTGTCTTGCAGTCTGTGCACTAATTTATCCCAAAGGTGTTCTTTGGGGTTGAGGTCAGGACTCTGTGCAGGCCAGTCAATTTTGTCCAACCCAAATGTGCTCATCCTGGGCTTTTATGGGCCTTTATGGACCTTGTTTGTAGCACTGGTGTGCAGTCATGTTGGAAAAATAAGGGGCCATCCCCAAACACAAAATTGGGAGCATTAAATTGTCCAAAATGTCTTAGTATGCTGACGCCTTAGGATTTTCCCTTTACTTGAACTAAGGGGTCAAGCCCAACCCCTAAGAAAAAAAAAAAAAAAAACAGGCGGGAGGTTTAGGTACCGGTGGTATTTGTCCCTGGTCCATTTGTATGTCCATCTATATATACCATCTATGAGGGATTATGGATCTTAACCTGAGAGTGACCAGGCCTTCATGACCTGTTCCACTTTCTCATTTACCCTTGTCCCCCTCTTTCAGCCCGCATCACCACAAAATTTCCATGGATTATATCCATAGTACTGGGCCCCTTTTGGGCTATAATATCCTTTGCCCTTTTCCATCATGGTGGTGCCCGCATGTCCTGGATATGTATATCCAGGTCATGTGATGTGGCATGGTGATGTATGGCTTGTGCTCGTTTTCTGGAGGGTAACGTGGCGCTAGATGTGATGACCCGGCCTGCCTTTGGGCATGTCCCGTGTCGTCACGTGTGAAGCGTGGCCAATCCTGGAGCGAGCCGTGTCATGCTTGTTGGTCCTGTGATGACGCATGTCCGTGACACGCCACTGCTGTCAGCTGAGGATGTCACGTGACTCAAATAGACCAATGGGGTTTTGGAGGGGTTTAAAAGGACGCCAAGGGGAATACATGGCGTCATTCCCTCTCCATAACCTGATTACTGTTAGGAGTATCGTTTGGTATGCAAACTTTATAGGTGGAACTTTTGGGACGCTATTTTGAGAATTTCTCCAGAAGCTGTGGGAACTTGTCCCCTTGATTTAGCAGTCAAATTAACCCTTTATATAATTGTATGGGTAAGTTTTTCTAGCTACAGACCTAGTTTATATTTATTAATATTGAGGGCTATTATTGGTATTGTGACAGACTCACCTGGGACATCCCCGGACCCTCTTATGTCTAAAATCATCCTATGTCCACTAGGGGCATAGGATGACTGAGAAATTATATCTTAGACTACCTGAGATGGGATTATTATGTGGCGTGGACAATCCGCGCTACCCCCTCTATTCCAAAGTGCACTAGTGAAAATATAATGAATTGAATAATACGTGATGGTGCTGCAATTAAATACAAAAGCCTAAATATTCGGCTTAAAACAAGTGAAAAAAATGAAAAAAATGCTCAACCAAATAAAAACAAGTAAAATTGCATATAAATGTCCTAAATGGATTCCACAGAATATATATATATATATATATATATATATATATATATATATATATATATATATATATATATATATATATATTTATATATATATATGTGTATAGTGTCCTTTTCAATAAACACAAAAATACACAGGAACTCCAATATGGATATATTCCCCGAGTAGATGAAGGTGCAGGAGTCTTCCTCCGTGAATTTCCACAAAACAATGTAAGGAATGGCTGCTTTCTAGATCCGTAGGATCCCTATCACGGGGATCAAGCCGGCTCTGCAATACACTCCTAAGCTGCTTCCCAGGCTTCCCGATCTCCCTCTGCCCAGTAGCAGACCGAGCCCTGTAATGTTAAAAAACACCCAGCTGAAGCACTGGCAGCCAGACAGAGAGTCAGTGACCTCTGCCCCACACCTACTGGTGTCAACTACTCCTTGCAGCCAAGATTGGAGGTCATGCGGACAGACTATGTGAGTTTACTTTGTCCGACTAACGCATGTACAGACCAGGTGGAGGTCTGGGACCTTGTTAGTCAACTTTTGATGGGGGAGAAATGTGACAGACTCACCCGGGACATCCCTGCACCCTCCTATGTCTAAATTTTATCATCCTATGTCCACTAGGGGCATAGGATGACTGAGAAATGATATATTGGACTACCTGAGATGGGATTATTATGTAATTATTATCCACAATATATTCCAGGATATCTGCAAAGAACTATTTACTGTTTGTTGATTCTGAACTCAACGGGTTAATTGTAAGTGACTCATTCATAATGTTGGGACACATACTGTTATATGCTAATGCCCTCACCTCCAGCCATCTCTCTGTTCTCTGTGCTAATTGACCCTGATAGTGTGTTAAGATGTCCTGTGTTTACACTTATGATAATGTGTATTGTATAGCAGGTGAGCGAGGAGACGTGACGTCTACCCTGAAAGGTCATATCTATGAGTCGCCTAGTCTGGGTAAATGATTAGTTAATTAACTTATGTTAATTTATGTGGTTACCTCCTCTTTAAACTGTATATAAGGTTGTATTTTTGGGTCTATTAAACACTCCATGTTTAGCAGACAAACAAGTCTTGTCTCGTTGTGTGCTTGAGAGCAGCTGGAATATCTGATATCTATATCCAGACTGATAGGAAGCGGTATATGACGGAAGCACTCAAGCGGAGTGTGGGACGTTCCGTTACATTGGTGATCAGCAGTGGGATACTTCCTGCAGTCAGGGACATCCAACCTCCACCTGGATCCAAGGTTCGGATAGCAGAAGAGGAGAGGAGAGGTACAGATACCAGCTGCCATGGAAGAGGAATTCGGAAAGGAGGTTGCGAGAGAAGCAGATACAGCACAGAGGACCAGTATCAGAGCAGGTCCTGCTGGGATGGTTTGAATATATTCGCTGCGAACTCTGGAAGGAAGCGCTAGCCCATGAGAAGCGACACCAGGGAAAAGTTCTCCCCTCCAACCGGGAAAGGTACTGGTCACAGTATGGATTGTGGGTACTGTTGTTGGGAGAAAAACCGCACAAGAAACAGACAGCTGAGGGGCGTGGCTGGATCAGGATGGCGCAGGACGTTCTTAAGATGAGCTCCGTCTGACCTAATAGAATCGGTAGCCATCTGATTTCTATTCTAACGTTACAGTGCCCCAAATCTATCATCCGGTACCCGGGACTCTCCCTGTACGGCTCCTTACCTTTTTGGATGTCCGGGGTGTCTACCTTCTCTGAGGTGTGAACCGAGGCCTAATCCAGCACTGGGACTCCGACGCCATCTTGAGGCCTGGGAAGCCGCGGAAGACGCCGCGATCGAGTGGGACAGGGAGGGCGGACGAATCGGTCGCTGACTCACTCCCGCCTGCTACACTAAGCCCTGCTGAGGGTGCCCGGAGCAAACCTCCGTCAGGTGATTAGAAGAGGCGCCCGTCCTCATTACCGGAGGCCCTCTGACGCAGTATGTAATGTAATACATCTGCAGAGGTGACACCGCCATCTTGTGGCCTGCAGGTCTATTACAGTAGGAATCATATACTGTGACATATACTGCTGGAATTGTCCTTTTTACACATTAAATCATCCTCTGGAAAATAACGTTAAGAGAGGGATATATAGAAGGCTAGTTGAGTGACTGAAAATTTACAAAGGCCTGACAGTATCTCAATAGGCCTTCTCCTCATGGTCCCAAGCACATCCTGGACTCTGCAATTTCTATATTACCTCACTCCTGTAAAAGGCATTGAGATTATATAATGCAAGCCGCCATCTAACAGCCTGCATATTTCTTACTAATTTGAAAATATTATAGACACTTTTCTGTTGCAAAAACTACTGCAAATAACCACTTTTCTCTCATATTCCGCCTCAGTGATTTAAACTCAGAGTGTAGTGACTTGTGACCATTATACTGTGGAATTTCTATAAGGATCTGATAGTATATGGATGAATTTTATGCACAGGTCACCGTGACATCCTGAAACATACATAATCCACTGTATCATACTATTTGGAGTTCTTATTATATTTATTTTTTCTCTAAACTGAGGTAATTCTTAGTTCACTGGCTACCTGACTGCAATGATAATCTAATAACAGTAGTCGAAGGTTGGTTACCAACTGAATACGATGCCCAGGGTCTGTGTTTTACAGTGTGGAATTATCCTATGATTGTCCCTGCTATGGAAACTTGCTGAGGTGTTCCTACACACCGTCCGATGTTAGTCGACAAAAGCTACAAACCAATCCGCTAATATAACACCTGCATGATATGTAATTTGAGGCATTTTTATGATGCTGATCTTTTCACAATACTTACTGTAAAGGCTCAAATCTGGGCTTGGTCTGTTCACATAAGTAATACCCACTGTATGATGGTGGTTATAAGACTGTTATGCCTATAGGAGCTGATATAGGAGTGAACTGTTGATTTTACAATATAGAGCAACTCTACCCCTGCTGATAAGAATTCACTATAACACTTATTATATATGAAGGGGAAACAGGGCAAAAAAAATAAGAACTCAATTATCAAGGAGAGTCTTTTTGATATGGACACCCCTCCTCATACAAGCCCTCAGGTGCCTGTGGTGGATCCTAAGTTTACTGAACATTTCTCGTCTCATGTGACACCCTCCTCATCACCTCCTCCCTTAGGTTCTACTACATCTTCAGCTTTATTTTCATTTGTAGTAAGGGAGGGAATAATACCTACAATGGCTGATCACGGGATTCCTATGGTTTCTCCCTCACATGACCCTATACAAGTAACTGCTAACGTTGAAACTGCCCCAGAAGTTTCTTTCAATGTTGCTGATCTCTATAACAGGATATCTGAAATGCTAGAAAGGGGTTTAGCTCACACGGCTGAGAAAATTACTAAAGATATTAGGGCAGACTTCCAATGTCTTGGCAACAGGATTGATTCAGTTGAGCATAAATTGGACACTAACGTTTCTAAAACTGAACAACATGATGATCATATCCATTTCCTACAAGAACAACTGGAGGCCGCTCAGGCTAAGATTGACGATTTGGAAAACAGGTCAAGAAGAGAAAACTTCAGGGTTAGGGGTCTTCCTGAGTCCATTATGGACGTTCATTCAGCAATACGAGACATTATGAGAATCCTCCTTCCATCTGTACCTGATATAAAATTGGAAATTGATAGGGCTCATAGATCATTAGGTCCACTGAGAAGAGATGGTTTGCCCAGGGATGTGGTGGTCAAGCCTCATTATTTCTCCACCAAAGAGGACATTATGAAACGGTCCAGACAACAGGAGAATCTTCA
This sequence comes from Rana temporaria, assembly GCF_905171775.1. Lineage (NCBI taxonomy): Eukaryota > Metazoa > Chordata > Amphibia > Anura > Ranidae > Rana > Rana temporaria. The sequence goes on along the minus strand of NC_053489.1, from coordinate 469,608,424 downwards.
ATACCAAGGTACTAAAATACAAATATTTTCTGACATTTCACCATATACCATTCAGAAAAGAAGAGCAATGAAACCGTTATTGTCTGCCCTCATCAACAAAGACATCAAGTATAAATGGGCTTTCCCCTTCGCCTTAAAATTCAATTATAATGGTAGAAACCATATAATACATAGTTTCCAAGAAGGTGAACGACTTCTGTCTGATCTGAAAATTATATCTCTTGATCCTGTCATGGACACTAATCCGCCTCAACTACCATCTGCCAAGAGGAACACACCTACTAGTCCGACTCAAAATCCTTGGAACAAGGTCAAATACAGGAAAATTGGAGGTGACCAAGCACCCTGATATTGAATAGACTTACCCAGGACGTATCTCTTAATCTTTAATTCAGATGAATTTTTATCCCGGAAGCTTTTTAAAAAAGAAGACTCCGGGATTGCATGTCTAGTTTAATGCCGTTTTTCTTTAGATTATTCTCCTATTGTTTTTTGGTCATCCTATGATTCACATGCCTTTTTTCTTAAATTTATTTTAAGGTGTAATGTTTAATCTGTCGGCAACTGACGACGGTGAGGTATTGAACCTCAACTTACCTCTTGTGTCGACACTTTGTCGACCCAATGGGTAAGAATATAGTCCTTTTCTGGGACTATGCAAAAATTTCTTGTTTGAATGAGGGAAGGAGAATCATTCTCTTCCCCCATTCTGGGTCATGAATTGACCTTGCACGATCTAATAGTTTATTGTGCTATATGTTTTTTTATTTTTCTCTTTTTATCTCTCCTTTTCATTTCTTTTTCTTTCTTCTTCATACTCTCTACTTTTCTTCAGCCTGCCTGCCATTGTTCGTATTTGCGAGACTATTGGTGATATCTGTACGGTCCTGCATGTTCATAGATGTTGACAAGACTTATGGCTGGATCGAATGATGTTTCTAAACCCCTTAGTGTTGTTACTCACAACACTCAGGGGTTGAATTCTCCTGTTAAGAGGCGCAAAGCCTTTCAAGTATACAAGTCTCTCCGTGTAGATGTGGTTTTCCTTCAAGAAACCCACTTTCCTAGACGATACAACCCTTCCCTTATGCATGCCCACTTTCCATTGTTTTACCTAGCTAAAGCAGAAAACAAAACTAAGGGTGTGGCCATTTTGTTTTCTAGGTATTGTAATTTTAACCTGACTAAAGAATTTGGAGATCCGGAAGGTAGGTTTCTATTGTTACAAGGTACCCTTGATGGCAGACTGTACACATTTATTTCTTACTATGCTCCTAACAGAGGTCAGAAAAAGTTTTTCTCACAGATGCTTGATACCCTCCGACCATTTATGAAGGGGATCATTCTTATGGGTGGAGACTCTAACCTAGCTTTTGACACGGGATTGGATAAGTCCAAACCTTCTGTCAATGGAATCGTCAGACCGACTAAACTTAGTCTGCAAGTAGCACGCATTCTACATCAGTCTAGATTAACTGACATCTGGAGGGAGTTGAACCCCAAAATTAAGGACTATACTCACTACTCTAACCCTCACCACTCTTATTCTCGTATAGATCATTTATTAATCTCTAACCATCACGTCCCAGCTGCCATTAAGTCTCATATAGTTGATGTTTCTTGGTCAGATCACTCGATGGTTATATTGTCACTGAAGAGAGAAGACACTTCTCCTAAAGTGTCTCATTGGACACTAAATAAGTCTATTTTGAAGGACCCTGTCCTAATGAAGGATATTGAGCGATCTCTTCTAGAATACTTTAAGCATAATGATACAGGAGATGTGTCCCCTGAAACTCTGTGGGCTGCCCACAAGGCTTCTATTAGAGGCAAAATTATACAAGTGGCCGCTGGCCTCAAGAAACAAAGAAACATAGACATAAGAAAGCTGGAAAACAACTATCTAGAGCTCCGTAAAAAGCATAAATCTGATCCTCTTAACTTTCCTACTCAGGCACTTGATGCAGCTAGATCTGCCCTAAACTTGGTACTTACCACTAAAGCAGGGGAAGACATGAAATGGACTGGAGCTAATTTCTATAAATTTAAAGATAAAATAGGCCCGATGCTAGCTCATAAACTCTCACCTAGATTGCAATCACGGTCTCTCCCTAAAATAAGGATGACTGATGGTTCTCTTACCCCGAATCCTAGGAAGATAATGGAGGCCTTTCATGATTTTTTTTCTAAGCTTTATGCATCCACTGATGATTCTTCTTCAGAGGGAATGGATGATTTTCTGGACAATTTGAATCTTCCTCAATTGACTGAAATACATAGAGAAATGATGGAGGCTCCCATATCAGCTGAAGAAGTATTGTTAGTAATTAAAAACCTAAAATTAGATAAAGCCCCGGGCCCTGATGGGTTTTCAAGTGCTTATTATAAAACATATTCGAGCATTTTAACACCCTACATGGTTGGATTTTTCAACCACATGACCGGTGGAGTTCCCATAGACAGGCAACTTAATTTGGCTTATATTTCGGTTATCCCGAAGCCAGAAAAAGACCATAGCCTGGTGGAAAACTATAGACCTATATCTCTCATTAATAACGATCTAAAGATACTCACTAAGATAATGGCCAATAGAATGTCCTCTTTCATTGGCCAGTATGTTAGTAAAGATCAAGTAGGCTTCATCGTTGGAAGGCAAGGTCCTGATCAGGTTAGGAGGGCTGTGGATCTGATCTCTATTTTGAACTCGGGTTGGACTGGTGATACTAATCAAAGGGGAATGCTTCTTTCTATTGATCTTCAGAAAGCATTTGACTCAGTATCATGGCCATTCATGTTCGAAGTGATGAAACGTTGGGGGTTTGGCACGAAATTTCTTGGAGTCTTATCTGCACTTTACTCTCATCCTAAGGCTAATATACGCTTTCAGGGTATTTTTTTGGAACCTATTGAGATTCATAGGGGTACTAGGCAGGGTTGTCCTCTGTCTCCCCTGGTGTTTGCAATAGTTATGGAATCCCTGGCTATAGCTATTCGTGAAAACACAAACATCAGGGGAGTTAGATGTGCCAAAATGGAGCATAAATGTGCCTTATTTGCAGATGACCTTTTACTGTTTTTGACCGCTCCAGATTCATCCCTACCGGAATTATATTCTCTTTTAGACAAATTTTCTATAGTTTCAGGTCTAACTGTGAATATGGCCAAGTCTAGGGCCCTCAATGTTTCTCTCTCTGAATCCACGGTTTCTCTACTGAAGGAAAATTATGGATTCAAATGGGACACCTCTTATATCAAATACCTGGGTATCTATTTGACCCCCAACATCCAAAATTTGTATTTGGCCAATTATCCACCTATGTATAGAAAACTTGAGAAAGATTTGAAAGATTGGGGGACTCAGAATATAGGTTGGATTGGTAGAATTAACTCGGTTAAGATGACTCTTCTCCCTAGGCTTTTGTATCTTTTTAGATCATTACCCATACCGATAATTAAAAGTCATCTAAAATCTTTTCAAGGAAAGATTATCAAGTTTATTTGGAACAATAAGGGTCCACGCCTTCCATCTCGCACTCTCTATAACTTGCCTGAACAGGGTGGTCTGGGGGTACCCAACTTATTATGGTACTATCAATCAGCAAGATTGGCACAGTTATCGGAAACTTTTCTTAAACATGAACGCCCTGACTGGTTAGATATAGAAGAGCAGGCGACCCCGAATCTAACGATAGAGGAGTTAATGTGGAGTCCTACCAAGAATAGGCCTTCTATTTTATCTCCGACTCTTTCTCAAACCTTAGTTTTATGGGATTCACTTAAAAACAATCCCTCTCTAATTTCTAAAGGCAGACCTTTATCGAGTGTTTTTCTAGACCCACTCTTTGTTTCTAAAATTGAAATAGATTCTTTTAAATGGTGGCATGACAAAGGGTTGTATCGTATAGGCCGCTTTTTTTCACGTTCGGGTCCACTTCCTGAACAACACTTCATTGACAAGCTAGGTCTTCCTGTCTCAGAAAAAATAAGATTTTCTCAACTACATGACTATGCACAAAGCCTATGGGATAGTGACTCGATCTCTGGACTATTGACACCTTATGAAAGTAATTGTGATCAGGGTTTGATCAGGAAGGGGAATATTTCAATCATATATCAATCGCTTGCTAATAACTACACCAAATTACCTCATATGCTGGCCTGGGAAAGGGAACTTAATAACAATTGGGATTTATCTGACTGGTGTAGTAATTATACTAGATCCATTAAAGGATATGTGAATATATCCCTTGTAGAGGCTAATGTAAAAATTTATACTAGGTGGTATTTAGTTCCCGTTAAACTGGCTTCCATGTATCCGTCAACTTCGCCCCTATGCTTCAGAGGTTGTCAGGGATTGGGGTCTATGGTACATATATGGTGGGAATGTCCCAAAATACGTGGATACTGGAATAAGGTGTTCAACATAATAAGACGTGTCACAGGCTGTAATTTGCATCAATCCCCCACTATTGCTTTACTTCACGGGATGTTACCCCAAACCTCCAAGGTTACTAGAAAACTCATCCTATACATTCTAACAGGTGCCAGGATCACAATCGCAGCTGCGTGGAAAAAGTCTACTGTCTCCATCCGGTATATGAAACAAAAGGTTACATGGATTATGGAACAAGAAAAGAGGGTCTGTTCCATGTTGGATATGTCTACTCTTTTCCATGAAATATGGGAACCGTGGATGAAATTTATGGGAATATCTTTTAACCCGTAAAGGCTGTGATGATATTTATATCCTTAGAACGATGTTGTTCGTTGGCAGGCAGGCTGCCATTTCTTTTCCCTTTTACTTTCCCCTGATCTTCTTCGTACTTTCTTTTTTGCTCCTCTTTCTGTCTTCTGTCTTTTTTTTTTTCTCTCTTCTTTTCATTGATTGTTCTTTGATTTGATATTTTTGTCTTTTATACGAGGATAAAATCCTTGTTATTTCTCATTCTCAGAGTGTTATGTTTAGAAAAAGAAAAAAAATGATATATATAAACATTTGTATTAGCCTATGTTTAGGTTGTTAAAAGATTCCACCAAACTTTTGGGGATATTAGGTATGTTAAGGGTTTTGAGAATATATATTTACAGATACCGGTGGGTATTAGTGATAATTATTGGAGGGAGGGAGGGGGGATTGAAAGGTTTGCTTAACCTCTTGGACACAGACAGTTCCCAGTGGGGGTGTCAGAGAGGTCATTGTTCTCCAGAAATCCTATCCTTTATTCGTTCCATGAAATTAGATCCAGTACACACATGGGGTTTTTTATTGTGTGACAACAATAACCCTAAGGAATTATATAGTATATGGAAATATCCTTTTATTTATTTAATTATAAATTATTGGTTAAACCTAGCTTTTCTTCTTAGCTATTACAAATTGTTATACTCTCACCGTATGGTGATGAGCATATGATATGGCTGTATATGATGGACAGTTTCTACGACAGGACCATCTAATATGTAAAGCAATACATTTGATTTATTATTTTCTGTGTATTACTGACTTGTATACTGCTGTTATACTACAAATGTATGTAATTTTATTGAAAATAAACTTAAATTTGAATGAAAAAAAAAAGAAACAGACAGCTGAATTAAGCAGGCTGGTCTGGGCAGAGATGCAGCTGGATGAGAGCTACAGAGCCCTTCGGTGGCATGTATCCCAAGCATGTCCCTGGATAGCGAATGACAGCCCAACGGAAAGCTTAAGCTACAGCGGCCTGGGACTGTTGTATGTGAAGCTGACAGAGGACTCTAATTTTGGGAGTGATTTGGAGTGGCGGTTGACAGAATCATGGATTTCAGAGAAGGGCTACTGAACGTCTCAGAAGTGCACTGGGCACTGGAAGATATAGAGTTTCTGGGCGTTCAGTAATGGGAGCTGGAGATTGCCTACAGACGGCTGCTAGACTCTGCTCAGCGCCTTTGCCTGGGACTATCAGGAAATACAAGTGGATAACTCTGAAATTCTGACTGAAGAGTCGGCAATGTGGCAGAGTAACAGTGCGCTTTGCCAACCTGCCCCTGCAGCTATGGACGCGGAGGTCTTATGGCAGATGCAGCAAGTGCTGACTGACCTTGATGATCCTGTTTCTGCATGGGATGATCTTGGATGGAGGAATGTGCCTGTCCAGCAGTATGCCAGAGAATCAGCAGTGGAAAATCTGGATATTGCTATCCCCAAAGAAGAAGTGCTGACAGCAGGGCAGAGTACTGCTAACCTCTGTCCAGCACTGATAGCAACTTCTGGGTTCCACAGACAGGAGATGGTGAACCTCTATCCCTAGACACCAGTTGCAGAGACAGGGGATTTGATAGACTTTTCTGCTGAGGAAGAACAACTTGATGAGCCTCCAGCAAAAGAGCTGGTATCAGGGCCAAAATTCACTATGCTCTGCCTATCAACAACAGCAGTATCTGTGGAGTTGCAAGGAACTTCCCCAGCTAAAGCGCTGGTCACCGGACAGAGGGTTCAAGACCTCTGCCCCACCCCTGTGGCAGTTCCGGAGGCTCAGGGTGAGAAGGTGGCGATCACTTCCCAGCAGCCGATACAGTGGGAGAAGGGAGAGGAGGTGTTCATCGTCCCTCCCCAACAGTTGGCCAGGGTGGAGAATGTGGTCTTTCCTCCCTAGCAAAGATCCGTACATCTGGGAGACAGTACCACAGACATGTTGTCGCAGCAGCCAGATGAGGGAACGGAAAAGGAAGCAGCCAGCTCACCTCCCCAATGGCAGCTACACAGTTTGGGTGTGGAGGAATCCAGCCTCCTTCCCCAACGGTTAGCCAGGGCGGATGATGTTGAGTCCCCAGCAGAAGTGCTGGCAAAAGGGCAGAGCGCCGCTGGCCCCTGCCTAGCACATACAGTGTCTCTACAGCTTCAGGAAGCTGGGGCGGTCGGCACCTCTGCCCAGCAGCATACCAAGCCCCGGAATGTTAAAAAACACCCAGCTGGAGCGCTGGCAGCCAGACAGAGAGTCAGTGACCTCTGCCCCACACCTACTGGTGTCAACTACTCCTTGCAGCCAAGATTGGAGGTCATGCGGACAGACTATGTGAGTTCACTTTGTCCGACTAACGCATGTACAGACCAGGTGGAGGTCTAGGACCTCGTTTGTCACATTTCTCCCCCATCAAAAGTTGACTGACTCACCCGGGACATCCCCGCACCCTCTTATGTCTAAAATCATCCTATGACCACTAGGGGCATAGGATGACTGAGGAATGATATCTTGGACTACATGAGATGGGATTATTATGTAACTATTATCCACAATATATTCCAGGATATCTGTAAAGAACTATTTACTGTTTGTTGATTCTGAACTCAACGGGTTAATTGTAAGAGTGACTCATTCATAATGTTGGGACACATACTGTTATATGCTAATGCCCTCACATCCAGCCATCTCTCTCTTCTCTGTGCTAATTGACCCTGCTTTTGTGTGAATGTGTCCTGTGTTTACACTTATGATAATGTGTATTGTATAGCAGGTGAGCGAGGAGACGTGACGTCTACCCTGAAAGGTCATATCTATGAGTCGCCTAGTCTGGGTAAATGATTAGTTAATTAGCTCATGTTAATTTATGTGGTTACCTCTTCTTTAAACTGTATATAAGGTTGTATTATTGGTTCTATTAAACACTTCGGGCCAGATTCTGAAAGGACTTACGACGGCGCAGCGCCATGTACGCCGTTGTAAGTCCTAATCCGAACCATCGTATCTATGCGACTGATTCTTAGAATCAGTTACGCATAGATATCCATTAGATCCGACAGGCGTAAGTCTCTTACGCCGTCGGATCGTAACTGCATTTTTCCGCTGACCGCTAGGGGCGTGTAAGCTGATTTACGCGTTGAAATATGTAAATCAGCTAGATACGCAAATTCACGAACGTACGCCCTACCGACGCAGTAAAGTTACGACGTTTACGTTAGGCTTTTCCCGGCGTATAGTTGCCCCTGCTATATGAGGCATAAGTGCCGCGTACCAATGTTAAGTATGGCCGCCGTTCCCGCGTCGAAATTTGAAAAAGTTACGTGGTTTGCGTAAGTCGTCCATGAATGGGGATGGACGGCATTTACGTTCACGTCGAAACCAATGACGTCCTTGCGGCGCACTTTGGAGCAATGCACACTGGGAAATTCCACGCATGCGCCGTTCAGGAAAAACGTCAATCACGTCGGGTCACAGTAGATTTACATAAAACACGCCCCCCTGATCCAAATTTTAATTAGGCGGGCTTACGCCGGCCGATTTACGCTACGCCGCCACAACTTACGGAGCAAGTGCTTTGAGAATACAGCACTTGCCCGTCTAAGTTGCGGAGGCCTAACGTAAATCAGATACGTTATGCCCGCACAAAATTGCGCGGATGTACGAGAATCTGGCCCTTCATGTTCAGCAGACAAACAAGTCTTGTCTTGTTGTGTGCTTGAGAGCAGCTGGAATATCTGATATCTATATCCAGACTGATAGAAAGCGGTATATGACGGAAGCACTCAAACGGAGTGTGGAACGTTCCGTTACAGGTATCATATCAGTTTCCTCTTATGTTTTGGTTTAGCCAACCAAATCCATTGTTTAAGTGACATGGGATTGGATAGTTATCCGGTTCTCCTATAGGAAGTGAGGGGTCTGAGACACACAGAGGAAGCAATAAGGGAGCAATAAGGGAAACCCATACCTGCACTGCAACCACCATGGGAAATGCATTTGTTATTTGAAGAATTTATAGAAGTGAGTCACATTTTACCTACACCGTTGGGGATGTGAATCAATATTTGTTGTGACTAAATTATTGTTTTGATTTATTATAGACAAAGATACAAACAAATATCCCTGAAGAAGAAATGTTTTTAACTGTTTGAAACGCGTTGGCTAAGCTGATTTTTTTCTGTCTCCGGTTGACCTGGAGGTTTTGAATTTCGGCTACTGTATCATTCGTTTCTATTTCTTTGATTAACTTCATGTTTTTTTTAATGTCTCGACATGATATTTGTGATATATAATATGATTTTTATGTACAATAAATATATTTTTTCTATATATATTGTTGTTTGTTGCCAATAAAATCCCAATATTAGAGGTTTTTATACAATTCTTAATTCCGTAAGGGATGGTGGCAACCACATGTTCCCATGCTTGAGTCGCTCTAATCTAAATCATCCAACATCAGTGCCTGACCTCACAAATGCGCTTCTGGAAGAATGGTCAAACATTTCCATATAAACTCTCCTAAACGTTGTGGACAGCCTCCCTAGAAGGGTTAAAGCTGTTATAGCTGCAAAGGGTGAGCCAACTGAATATTGAACCCTCCGGACTAAGACTGGGATGCCATTAAAGTTCATGTGCGTGTAAAGGCAAGCGTCCCAATACTTTTGGGTAATACAGTGTGTATATATATATATATATATATATATATATATATATATATATATATATATATATATATATATAAATCACCTGATGTTTCTGCCTGTTGCCCTGGACACACTCCATTACTATTACCCAGTCATTTATACCCAGTAACACTAAATATATACATATCTTCATTTCTCTGTGTAATGAGACCCTTGCTCGCTCGGTTCCACTCTCTGCTGCTATTGAATCAGATTGCAGATCGCAACGTCTGATGGTTCGGTCATCCAAGGCTCCGGGATTCGAACTACAGCTATGTGCCGTTCGAAATCCATCAGAACAAACACCAGGCAGGCTGTATTAAACAGGAAACTCTTTATTTGGATGCACTCAACACACTTTTATACAGCAGTTTGAACACCCCGCCCCCAACAACCGCTTTCCTATTGGTCAATTGTAAAGTACGTTGTAAGGCAGGGCAGAAGACCCCCCACAGATTTCCATGAGATACACTTCAGCATTCCAAAGTCCATGACAATACTCCCCCCTGGGAAACAGTCCAACAGCCACAGTGGGACCCCGTACGGGTCAACTCAAAGATGTTGGAAAAGTAGTCTTAAGGTTCCAGGTCTGTCTGCCGGGATAACCCATCCGCCTTCCTGTTTTGAGGCCCTGGCCCATAATCGGAAGGCAAGAGGCTCGCATTCAGTCCTCTCCAAAATCCTCTGTTGCAGCTAGGTCTGTCACATATCTCCCCTTTCGGCAGGAGACTAACACTGGAGGAGACCCCAGACGGGTCGACTCTGAAGTTAGTCAATAGTTCCAGTCCCTCAATGCCGGTATCCACACAGTACCCCAAATAAATTGCTCCAAACAGAGCATTACTCACCCAGCCAACCTCTGCCTTTCTCAGAGAACATGCCTGCCGCTGGGGAGAGGCCTGGACTGGCCCTTCTCCCTGGAGTCCTTTCAGCCGCTGGAGAGAAGATAGGGTGACTGGGCTCAGTTTATCGTACTGTTGGGGATCTGGGCCAACTGCCCCCATCCCTGGGGTATACAAGTGGAGACTGAAGTCCCATCCACTTGTGGTAGGTGAAAATCCCCCGGTGCTTGCAAAGCAAGGCTGACATCCTCCTGTCTCAGTGCCGCACCATTTTCTGGGGTTGTGTCAGTGAATACCGAAGTCCCATCCACTACCACAGGAACTCCCTCTTCTGTTAGTTGAGAGCAGAGGCCCGTGGCACTCTGCTCTGTTGCCAGCTCTTTTGCTGGGTTGCTGTGAGTGGAGACCACAGTCCCATCCACCGATATCAGCTCGAGCTGCAGTTGTGTGCAGCGGCCAGTAGCATCCTGCCCAGCTGCCAGTGATTCAGCTGGGAGTAAAAGCTTTACAACCTCAGCTTGTTGCTGGAGAGAGGGGCCAACCGCCCGGCTCCCTGGAACTCCACAGTTGGTTTCGGTGCTGGGCAGAGATTGGTAGCACTCTGCCCTGTTGCCAGCACTTCTACTGGGGATGCATAAACCGTAACATCCTCTGAATGGTCCATTAAGTCCATACATTCTGTAATCTGTGGCTGGGGAGATGAGCCAACTGCCCTAGCCCCCTGGAACACCACATCATGCGCTTCGACTTTAGGGATGGCAATCTTCCGATTTTCCACTGCCGATTCATCAGCCAGGATTTCAGAGTTGTCATCTGAAATTTCCTCATAGTCCCAGGCAAAGGGAGCCCCACCCTGCTGCTAAGCAGAGTCTAGCAGCTGTCTGTAGGCGATCTCCAGCTCCTATTCCTGAACGGCCAGAAACTCCAAATCTTCCTGTGCCCAGTGCCCTTCCGAGACATTAAATTTTTTCTCTCTGTGCTCCATTATTTCCTCCAAGCGCCACTCCCGATCACTCCCAAAGTCAGGATCACTGGACATCCTCCAATACAACAATTCCAGGCCATCATAGTCATAGCCTTCCGTGGGGCTGTCATCCGCTGACCACGGGCACTCTTGGGCTACATACCACCAGAGGGCTCTGTAGCTCTCATCCAACCGCATCTCTGCCCGGATCAGCCTGCTTAACTCAGCTGTCCACTCCTGCTTCGGTTGTTCCCCCAATAACAGCATTCGTACTTCATACTGTGACCAGTACCTTACATGGATGGAGGGGAAAACTTTTCCCGGGTGTTACTTCCAGAGTTCGCAGCGGATCGAATCCGACCATCCCAGCAGGACCTCCTCTGATACTGTCCCTCTGTGCTGTATCTGCTTCTCTCGCAACCTCTTTCTGAATTCATCTTCCATGGTGACTGTTATCTGTACCTCTCCTCTCCTTTCATTTGGTGCTGCTTCTTTAGGCGTTGTCACCGATTGTTGTATTTCCGCCATTCTCCGCTCATGTTTCCGCTCTCGTTCTCTCTCTTGTCGCTCATCCTGCTGTTGGATGTCTCTAATGGCATTCTGTATAGCGGTCTCTGATGGGTTAGCACCATATAATGCCAACTGCTCTCGAACTCGTTGCTGAAACAAGTCTTCAACTGACCAGGGTCCTGCATCACCATCCCTCTGATCCATCTCGTCTAGCTCACTGATCAGGGTGGCCTTGTTCTTTGTCCCATCGGTCCCTCCACGGCTCTCAAGTTAGTCTTTCAGCTTGGTTCTCCTGCAGGCTGCATAGCTGGTCATTGACTGTGGTGGTTTGGAGTGTCCCAGTAACTGGAGAGCAAATCCCACCGCTGCCAACCAATGTAACGAGACCCTTGCTCGCTCGGTTCCGCTCTCCTGACACTTCTCTGCTACTATGGGATCAGATTGCGGATGGCAACGTCTGATGGTTCGGCCATCCCATGCTCTGGGATTCGAACTACAGCTATGTGCCATTCGAAATCCATCAGAACAAACACCAGGCAGGCTGTATGTAAGTTTAAACAGGAGACTCTTTATTTGGATGCACACAACACACTTTTATACAGCATTTCGAACACCCCGCCCCCAACAACCGCTTTCCTATTGGTCAATTGTAAAGTACATTGTAGTTCTCCATTAGGTCCTCTTAGCCATGCAAATGAGGACTTGAAACAGGGTCAGCAGGGATTGGTCCAATAGCTTGAATAGAAGGACTGCTATGTGTAATGAGACAGAAGCCCCAGGGGGCAATCAATGTACACAAACAGCCAGACACAGAACAATGCTTTTCCTCCAGACCATGGAGACGTCTGGAGGGGGGGGGGGTTAGCCTTAAGACAGGGCAGAAGACCCCCCACTGTGTAACAGATTTCCATGATATATACTTCAGCATTCCAAAGTCCATGACAATACTCCCCCCGGGAAACAGTCCAACAGCCACAGTGGGACCCCGAACGGGTCAACTCGAGGATGTTGGAAAAGTAGTCTTTAGGTTCCAGGTCTGTCTGCCGGGATGACCCATCCGCCTTCCTGTTTTGAGGCCCTGGCCCATAATCAGAAGGCAAGAGGCTCGCATTCAGTCCTCTCCAAAAGCCTCTGTTGCAGCTAGGTCTGTCACACTCTGCATCAGACACACGTCTATTAATACTGCCTAGGTAAAACATTGAAAGCACAGTACACTCCTAATGCCTGTCCCACTTTTTTTTTATAAAACTCCCTGGTGTGAATATGGTGGCCTGGATTCACAAAGCACTTACACCGACGTATCTCGAGATACACCGCGTAAGTGTAAATATGCGCCATCATATCTATGCGCCGTGCCCACAAAACTAGATACGCCTGAAAATAGGCTTCATCCGACCGACATAACTTGTCTACGCCGGCGTATTGTGGGCGCATATTTACGCTGAACGCATGTGGCGCTCCCATTGATTTTGTATTAAAATATGTAAATGAGGGAGATACAGTGATTCATGAACGTACGTGCACCCGGCGCAGGCTACGCGCGGTGCGTGTAAGTTCAACGTCCGGCCTAAAGTTATTCCCCATCAAGCAGGTGTAACTCAGCACCAGACGTGCACAGGTCAGCTGGACAGCAGCTGCAGCAGCACCGTTACGGACGAGCTGAGCAACCACACTTGCAGGACAACACATCTGTATGCCAACATGCCAGGCAGGGCCGCCATCAGGAATTATGGGGCCCCTTACACAGCTTCAGGCATGGGCCTGGGGGGGTGCTGCCGCGAATTGCGAAAGACGAAATAAAGATAAATATATATAAAAAAGGAACTAAAAAGAATAAAAAAAGAAATTAAAAAATATCAAAAACATATATTTTTTTCTAAAAAAAAAAAAAAAAAAAAGGTGACTTGCCATCTGGGGTCTTGTGCTCACACACACCACATCCACTTCACATTGGTTTAGCCCAAGTCCACCATGCAGGACTTGGAAGCAGCAACGCCACGCCAAGGCCCCAATGGTGTTGCTGTCCATTCATACCACATTCACACGGTCGTGAAGATAACCTCTCCCTGACAACCCAAGGTGACATGCCTTGCTGGCAGGAATGTCACCCACATTCACACACCAGTCACACTGTAGCCTGCACTATTGACCGTGTGCAGTCACTACAAAAAAAATAAAAGGGATCATGCCATTGGCCGACATGGCATGCCCTTACTGGAGGACGGCACATACATCTATGCACGTCTCTCCAAAAAAAAAAGCTCATAATCTGAGAAAACCCAAAAAAATAGCACTCATTTGCCCTGTCGTGGGCCAGGCCTGGTGCCACGGCTCCGGCTCCTCAGTTGTCGGGGGAGCCTCGGGTGGGGGGGTGGGGCATCAGGAGGAGGATTATCCCCTGGTCTGTCACTCCTGGCAGATGCTGGCTGCCTGCCCTCCAACGCAAGGGCAATGCGCGTGAGCGGGTGGTGTGCAGCTGGCGGGTGGTGGTGTGCCGCTGGTGGCGCCTGGTCTGCCTTCCCTCTGCCTCGATGGCAGCAGTGTTGGCCTGTATAGCCACTCCCAGGCTCTTCACCTCTGCCACGAGGCCTGCTGTTGTGGCCTGCAGCTCCCCAATGCAGGTCACCATACCAGCGCAGTTAGCACTCACATCCTGCAGGCTGTCAGAGATTGAGGTGCTCTGCTCAGCCTGCTGTGTGAGGCACTGCTGCACAGTGACTGTGGTGCCCTGCATTTCCACTGTGCATTCAGCCTGGGTCTTGGCTGAAGTGGCCAGGCTGTCTGCCACACGGCGCAGGTCACAGGCAATAGCACCCATGTGGCGCGTCTGGCGGGCCTGTTCACTTGCAAGCCCTTGTTGTAGGGATTCGGGTACACCCCTTGTCTTCCGCAAAGCCTTCCTGGGGGCTGGAGAGGCTTGGGCCCGTCTGTACGGGGAGGCCCTTGAGGGGCTTTCCCTGATGGGGGTGGACCCTGAGGGGCTTCCCCTGATGGGGGGAGGTTGAGGGGCTTCCCCTGATGGGGGGGAGGTTTGGGGGGGTCCAGGGATGATGTTACCCTCCTCGAGGTAGACACATTCCTCAAGATCCACATGCTCCTTCTCAACTACCTCTAGAGAGGTGTGGGCACTCTCCTCCGGGGATGGCGTGGGTCGTCCAGCAGCTGACGATAGTCCCGCTCCCTCCAGCACATCTGTGGATGACACAAAGCATTCACATGTTTCTGGACCCACACACTTGTCACATGTTCCCTTGCACCCCCTCACATGCTACACACCGGATGGGGGATAAAACACGCTTACCTGTCCTCAAGGCCTGATCACCGGAGTCAAAGCCCTCCAGGCCCTCCAATTGCTCCCGCTCCAGACATCTGGCGATCACCTCCTCATCGGCAGTGAGCATGATAGTACTGGCTGGTCTGCCTCCCGTGCCTCTGGCGTGGCTCTTCACCCTGGCCAGCTTCTCTCTGACCTGACGACGCAGGTCATTGATTTTTTTACCAATGTCCTTAGAGGTCCTTCGCTCATGTCCGTGGGCATTGACCTCCAGGGTGACCTCCTGGAGGATCTCTTCTTTCCTGACCTTGCTGGTCATGCGACTCTGTGTGCCATGGAGTTACACATCGTACCTAGAAATGGCAGAGATCAGGATGGCCCTCTCCTTAGCTGAATTTTTTTTTCCTCCTCTCCCTCTCAGTCTCAGGAGCAGACATCGCTCAGATTGCAAAAGTACCTGCACCACGGAAGACAAGTTTCTGGTGTACTTTTGCGCTCGGTGGGCGCATGTCTGGGCGTATTTATGCTCTGGGCGTAGGTGGTGGGCCGGCGTATCTTAGCGGTTACGCCGGGCGTAGTTGTGAGCATGCACAGAGGGGTACGGGACATGCGTCCATGTCACGGCACATGTGCCGTTTGAGATACGCTGGACGTAAACCACTGCGCCAGGCTCGGACCATCATTTGCATGGGGTCACGCCCACTTACACTTACGCTGGCCTGCGCCTTGGAAAATACGCTACGCTGGCTCATCTTGGTGAGCACTGGCTTTGTGAATGCAGTGCATGCCTCTTCGCGCTGCGCCGGCGTAGTGTAAAAATGATACGCTACAGTGGCATAAATATGCGCCGATGTATGTGAATGCGGGCCGGTGTGTCCCAGGTTCAGGTATGTTTCCGAAGATTGGAAACCATACAAACTGATAGAGATATATATATATTATCTTCACAACGGTCCTGTCACAGTGTATATCACGTGTATGTACATATGTTCTGCTGAATTTGCAGATTATTTTCCTTTTCATTATTTTAACTATAAAAATAACAATTTTGGTGGTGGTTGAAAATCAATCAGACTTGACAGTTGTTCTACTTCAGAGGTGGCCTATTGCATCTCTCCAGCTGTTGTAGAGCTACAAGTTCCATCAGGCCTCTGCCTCTGGGAGTCATGTATCTGTCAGTTTTGCAATGCCTCATGGGACATATAGTTCCACAACAGCTTGAGGGATGCAGCTGCTCACCCTTGTTATACTTACTTACAAAATCATTAGTGTAGTTGGGCAAATTTTCTTATTCTTCTTATTATTTTCATATAATGCTACTGCTTTTAGCTGATCTCCAGGCTCCCCTCCCCCCTCCCCCAATTGAATTTTACCCCAACCTCCTCTAGCTTACTATGCAATAACTTTAAGAAATATTTGTTAGCATGTGGCAGGCCAGGTCTGACATCTTCTTGTTCTGTAGTGCAGTGTGGGATGGGCTTTCCTTGAGTGTACATGTCCCTCCTTAGGGACATAAACACTCACTTACATTCACAATGTTTTTCAAAAATTGTGAAGAGAAACTTTATATCAGATAGTTAGATATAAACCCTCAATACATTATATACTCAGATTTAGCAAACTGTGTTGTGCCAATATCTGCCATATAGTCAAATCCTATATTTTTAGGCCTTGCCTACAATTAAATTGTTTCCCACACCTATTGATGTCACACATGTGACAAATCTAGACAGCAGACGCAAATTCTTGCTACGTAGATCTGCAAGACTGTCAGAACCTAAAGCAATATTTATGGCTTGTGTGGACACCTAAAGGTCTTTTTTATGCGAATATGATTAAATCCATCACTACTCTGGTCTATTTAGAAAGGCTCAACAAATGTGGCACACACATAATGTTGACTTCAGAGCTCAGATCTATTTCACTACACCCTCTTGAACATGTATACTTTGACCGTTACCATGAACCAAATACCCTAGGTCATGGGTGTCCAAACTTTTTTCAAAGAGGGCCAGATTTGATGAAGTGAACATTCGTGAGGGCCGACCATTTTGCCTGACATTCTGTGAACCATTAAAATTAGGTCTAAGTGTGTTCATTTGAGCACTAATGCACTGCCCAACAAGAATTCTCTTGTCTTTGTGTGCGGTGAAGAGATGAGCTTGGGGTGTTATTTGGATATACCGTATTTATTGGCGTATAACACGCATCTTCATTTTAAGAGGGAAGTTTCAGGAAAAACCCTTACATTTTAAATATAGAACTGTGAAGCAAAATAAGGATCAGTTCCCATCTGCAGCCTCAAAAGTGGCCATCTCCAGACCCACCATTGCCATGAATGCAGGAACCACCATTGCCATCAGTGCAGCACCCCCATTGCAAGGAATGCATCACCCACCATTGCCATGAATGCAGCACCCACCTTTGCCAGGAATGCAGCACATACCATTGCCAGGAATGCAGCACCCCATTGCCAGGAATGCAGCACCCCCATTGCCAGGAATGCAGCACCCACCATTGCCATTAATGCAGCCTCACCATTGCCATAATTTGCAGCACCCACCATTGCCAGGAATGCAACACCCACCATTGCCAGGAATGCAACACTCACCAGTGCCATCAGTGCAGCCTGATTGATGCCCATCCATCTGCAGCCTTGGAGGGGGCGGGACAAGCACCAAAAGATTACATACAGGAGAAACTCCTGTTTATACGGCGGCCTCTTTAATACAAAGTCCCGCCTCCTATGATGGACAGAACAGTTGTCCAATGGGACTTTCTATTACAGAGGCCGCCTGTAAACAGGAAATTCTCCTCCTGTATGTACAGCACTCATCCCGCCTCCTCACTTTCACCTCCAAGGCAGCCAGCATATATATCTTTTGTGGACCTGGCGCTGGGAGATTGTTGGGGGCCACAAAAGATGTATATGTCCAAATGAACAGGCGGGGCGTTCAAAACCGTAACACGGGCCGGTATTTGGATATGCCTGCCCTAGGTGGATTCTTCTTGGCGTCAGAAGTTGGCAGTGGACCAAACACATGCTGACTATGAGTAGAACAAGTTTAAAGAAGGCCCCCTCTGTGAAAATAATATGCACCTGCCACAATTTTACTCCTTGAACAACAACAATACAACTGTAAAATCAATTTTGGCAGTGCAGTTATAGGACTTTATATATGAATCTTTTCTATAATGTAGAGGATATATAGATTGAGGCAAATTACTTTTCAAAATTACATTTTTTCTTCTTCATAAGTACATACCTCATTCATTTGCATAAATATTGCAGCTGCTAATAAATGAATTAAATTAGAAGTTGTATCAGTGTTTGAGTAAATGTGTATTCAGAGCACATATTGTTTTCTGTACTGGGCTTCCACAGGGTTCTTTAATCTTATTTGTCTTTTATCTTCACTATGCTTTCATCTTGGTCAAAATTACAACTGTACGAGACCCAAATCTTGGCTTTCTGAGAGTATCTACCAATTTGTTTGAACCAGAAAGCATTTATTTCTTTAGTATTTCATAATTCTTCAATTTTCAGCTGTTTGTGAAGTAACAGAATATATCTCTATAAAACAAGTCTTTACAGCTAACTCCATTTTTGTTTTATTACAGTTAAATAACAATTCTGCCCTAAATAAAAAACAACGCAAATCATAGACAATGTTATAAATAAAAAAAAAATCTGCCTGCCTTGAGTGTGTTATTTACCAGGTTTGCTATAATCCAAATCTTTATTATTGCCTCCTTCCTCTTCTTAGAGCTCAGATTTTCGAACAGATGCAATTAGCTTTATCCTATGATCTTTCTGTTGATGCAAATGGTAATCTTCTGAAATTATGATCATCATTCTTAATTTCTCAGATTTGCTTATGATCTATAGTAAAAATTAAGTATAGCGGCATCAACAAAGCTGTACATAACAGTATGAATAAGGAATAGATTCTGCTTGACTTTTTCCATTACCAAGAAGGAGGTGATGGTGCAACCATCCAGCTACATACAGTATTGTAATTTTCACAGGCTATCATGTTAGTATTTTATGTACCAGCAGATCTTTAAAGATTTTGACATAAGATGTCATTACTTTGATATGTTGTTCAGTGAATTGAAGAAAAGTTTACCCAAAAGATGCAAGTCTTTAATCAAGCATTCAGCAGTCATTAGAGTTGAGTTCTCTTCTTTACTGATACTGTTAACTAATTCAATCACAATAGTGAATCAGATGTTAGAGTAACAGCACACTGTGAACTCAGGAAAATGTTGCTCCCCAGAAAGAACCCTCAATGGTGATGTTTAGGAGAACGAAAACAGTAAAAAGCTGCGCTACAACGTAAGGGACCAATACTGTGATCAGTCCATCATGTCACCAAGTGCAAATAACAATACTGAAGCATGTGACCATAAACAAATAATTGATATTAAGATCAGAATAGATGCACTTTAAAAATATATTGAAAAGCCATGATATCAATAAAAAAAGAAGCTAGGAATATATAATCACATCCAAATGATGGAAAAATTTAAAACAGTCCCAATACTCAAAATAAAAGAAATCCGTGATGAAAATAGGTGAGGATGAAGATATTGAGGGATTGAAACTCAAAGTGATCATGCAAACACCCGTGCACCACCACCATCTGAATAAACCGTTTACCAGAGGCAAGAGGATGTCAAGCCTATCATGAAGTCTGTAACCCTCCAACGGATATGCAAGATCCAATTAGATGGAAATAGGTGCATAAATTAGACTCCCAGAAAGTCCCAAAATGTAGTGTAATACAGTACAAAAAGTTTTTATCTAAAAAATATATATCGCACTTCCGACAAAAACGATAATCATTTCCATAAAAAAGCTGGCCGGCCTGCAGACGCCTGTCTCTTGGTGATGACGTCAGTACGTCCACCTCCCCCACAAAAAAGCCGGACGGACTGCAGACGCCTGTCTCTTGGTGATGTTGTCAGTCAGTGGCGTCACTAGGGTTGGTGTCACCCGGTGCGGAAAAACATGGTGTCACCCCCCCTTGGCAGGACAGGCAGTAGGGCACTAAGCAGGCTAGCGCATCATGCACCTCTCACGCCACCCCCAACCACCGCCCCCAAACTGCCGCATTTCTAATTGATAGTGTCACCCAGGGCATTATTCTCATAGAAAAGGTGCAGGAGCTCAACCACACTCCACACCTTTCTCCAAGTAGGGGGGCGGGGGGTTGAGCGTGCTACAGCAACTGGGTGTGGGGGGGTCATTAAATACCATAAGGGTGCTACATACAGTGTGAAGACTTCAGGTGGGTGCAGAGTTCAGGTGGGTTCAGGTGGGTGTAGGTAGGTACAGGGTGCAGTTAGGTACAGGAGGGTGCAGTTAGGTACAGGGTGCAGGAGGATACAGGATGCAGGAGGGTGCAGTTAGGTACGGGGTGCAAGAGGATACAGGGTGCAGGAGGGTGCAGTTAGGTACAGGGTGCATGTAGGTACAGAGTGTGGGTAGGTAAAGTTAGGTACAGGAGGAGTACCCTCCTGTACCTACCTGTACCATGTACCTACCTGCACCCTGTACCTAACTGCACCAACCTGCATCCTGCACCCACCTGAACTCTGCAGGTTGCAGGTAGGTACAGGGTGCAGTTAGGTACAGGAGGGTGCAGTTAGGTACAGGAGGGTGCAGTTAGGTACAGGGTGCAGGAGGGTGCAGGTAGGTACAGGGTGCAGTTGGGTACAGTTAGGTACAGGAGGGTGCAGTTAGGTACAGGAGGATACAGTTAGGTGCAGTTAAATACAGGAGGATGCAGTTGGGTACAGTTACGTACAGGAGGGTGCAGGAGGGCGCAGGTAGGCACAGGGTACAGTTAGGTACAGGAGGGTGCAGTTAGGTACAGGGGGGTGCAGTTAGGTACATGGTGCAGGTAGGTACAGGGTGCAGTTAGGTACAGGAGGGTGCAGTTAGGTACAGGAGGGTGTAGTTAGGTACAGGAGGGTGCAGTTAGGTACAGTTAGATACAGGAGGGTGCAGTTAGGTAAAGTAGGGTGCAGGAGGGTGCAGGTAGGTACATGGTACAGTTAGATACAGGAGGGTGCAGTTAGGTACAGGAGGGTGCAGTTAGGTACAGGAGGATGCAGGATGGTGCAGGTAGGTACAGGGTACAGTTAGGTACAGGAGGGTGCAGATAGGTACAGGTTGCAGTTACGTACAGTTAAGTACAGGAGGCTGCAGTTAGGTACAGAAGGGTGCAGTTAGTTACAGGGTGCAGGAGTATGCAGGTAGGTACAGGGTACAGTTAGGCACAGGAGGGTGCAGGTAGGTACAGGGTGCAGTTAGGTACAGTTAAGTACAGGAGGGTGCAGTTAGGTACAGAAGGGTGCAGTTAGTTACAGGGTGCAGGAGGGTGCAGGTAGGTACAGGGTACAGTTAGGTACAGGAGGGTGCAGTTGGGTGCAGGTAGGTACAGGGTGCAGTTAGGTACAGGAGGATGCAGTTAAGTACAGGGTGCAGAGTTCCACCACCAAATCGCCATCCTGGACAGCACTGCCTTCCCCCTCCCAGCACAGAGACACATCCCCTTTACTGTACAATTAGCTCTCCCCTCTGAACACAGACCTCAGATACATCGCGGCTCAATCGAGTGAGAGAGATGCCCCTCCTCCTAAGCTCCTCTCATGACCTGTATGACACGTCAGAGCAGGGGAGCAGCCGCCTACAAAAGCTTCCCCTTGGTGGCATGTGACAGGAAGCGGTGAGTGATGCTGCAGGAGTGCGGACGGGTGCCGAGAATCTGTCCGGACAGGAGCGCTGTGTCACTTCTAAATACAGAAGCATGGCTTCTGTATTTAGAAGTGACAGTAGTGAGTGGAAAGCACAAGGCAGTGACAGAGTTGGCAGAACTCTCTTTCTCTAAGTTTCAGCAGAAAGAGCCCTGGTGTCACCCCTCTAGCGGGTGTCACACGGGTGCGGACTGCACCCCCGCCCCCTATAGTGATGCCAGTGACGTCAGTACGTCCACCTCCCCCATAAAAAAAGCCAGCCGGCCTGCAGACGCCTGTCTCTTGGTGATGACGTCAGTATGTCCACCTCCCCCATAAAGAAGCTGACCGGCCTGCAGACGCCTGACTTTTGGTGATGACATCAGTACGTCCCCCCCCCCCCCCATAAAAAAGCCAGCCGGCCTGCTGACGCCTGTCTCTTGGTGATGACGTCAGTATGTCCACCTCCCCCATAAAAAAGCCGGTCGGCCAACAGACGCCTGTCTCTTGGTGACGACGTCAGTACGTCCACCTCCCATTGACCCATTGAAGGGTCGGGTAGTGATTTTTTTTCCAACTCAGTTGTGGCATAAGGTCTAGGAGTATTAGTATTTAAACCATGCTTTTTATTAAAACTCCACCTATTCAATAAATGACCCTCCTCCCCAAAGCTGAAGGGCACAGTTCCTGTCATTGACATGTTTTCAGCTTCTGGAATAGGTAAGGAAAAAAACTGAAAAGAAGTCAATTTCAACTTTATATAGTTATCTATCAAGGACTACATTGTCAGACATAAGCAAATTATGTAAATGTTGGACAAAGGATGTCCCAAAATTAGCAGAAGAGAACTGGGAGGAGATCTGGAGATTTCCATTTCAGATATTAGTATTACTTTGAGACAAATGAATACAATTTAAGATAACACATAGGAGTTATTATACACCATACAAACTACATAAAATATTTCCAATGAATTCTCAAAATTGCTGGAGATGAAGATATTCCGGGTAATTTTATCCATATATTTTGGTCTTGTCCGAAGATAGTGGTATTCTGGAGGGAGGTTTTGAGAGTAATCGCCATAGTAAAATAAGTTTCTTTAGATCAAGAGGCAGAGATCTTCCTATTATAACTAGTAGGGAATAATATCACCTCTATAGGAAAGAGAACACAGGTGGGCCTGTTGCTCTTTTATGCAAGAAAGACAACAGTGTTGAACTAGAATAAGGTGGAAGCCCCATCGTTGGTACATTGGAAAAACCTTGGCCCATATTCTCTCTAAAAATCCGCGGGCTGCGCTTAAGGCACTTACACTCCGCTGTCCCAACTTACAGGAGCAAGTGTTGTATTCCCCAAACACTTGCTCCGTAAGTTGGGACGGCGGAGTGTAAATGCCCCGGCGTAGCCTGGCGGATCTCCAAGGGGGCGGCTTGTATTCAAATTAAGCGCGCCCCCGATTCTAATGAACTGCGCATGCGCCGGGCTTCAAAAAGCCCAGTGCGCATGCTCCAGTTCTCGGCGGAAAACGTCAATGACGCCGACGTGTGCGTCATTGACGTAAAGTCGTATTCAAGAACGACTTACGGAAACGACGTACCCGACGAAAAAACACGACACGGACCCGACGCCATCCGTAACATGGCCTACGTGGGACTTGCGGAAACTTACTCCTCATATAGCAGGAGTAAGTTTCCGCTTACGCAAACGACGTTAGCGACGGTTACGCGACGCGAACTCGTTCGGGAATCGGCGTAGAAGGATCATTTGCATACGCAAATGAGTCCTTCACGTAAATGCCATCTAGCGGCGGCCGGCGGCATTACATTTAAGATCCGCCAGTGTAAGTGACTTACAGATGGCGGATCTTAAGTGTATCAATGCGAAAATGATTCTAAGAATCAGTCGCATAGATACACGGGCCAAAAAAGGGAGATACGATGGAGTATCCTGAGATACTCCATCGTAACTTCTATGAGAATATGGCCCCTAGTAAATAGCAATCTGCCATTGTATAGGGAGACATACTGTAATAGAGGATATGGAGAGAAATACGAGAGAGTATGGGCAAGTTGGATAGAAAATCCCATGACGGCGTCAGGATAAGAGGGTAAGGAGATAGGGCAAACCACACCAATAGAACAAAGGGGTTAAGGGGAGAAATTAATGTATACATTTTTTTAGTATTTGATGAAATGATTATGAATGGATTATTATGGAAGCTCCTGAGAGAGCAGATAAATATAAGCGGTGAAATGTATAATGGTTAAAAAAAAAAAAAAAAAAACATGGCAACATTTTTCACAAGTAACTAACCTGTAAAATGTATGTTTGAATGCCAGCTTGCCCGCAGCACTGTAAAGCCGTGTGCCTTTTGAGTGGCCTTTACCCAGTTTAGTAAACACATAATTAACAAATTAAAAGTGATACATTTCAAAGCATAGTGGCAATGTGAAAAGACTACTAGTTAAGTTCTATCAGCTGTTAATATGACAGCTGACAAAATGCATTTTTAACAATCTCTCATTATTCATCAAAATGTCACACTGGGATAGGATCCAAATTACATTGCTTCTCTATAGATTGCAGTTTGATGATGTGCCGGAGGTGGAATAAATGGATTGCTTACAAACTTTTTTTGGCGGTAGCTGATAATGAATTTTACAATCCCTAGTCAGTACTCGCTTCCAGGCACAGCCACAAAATAAATGATAATGTGTTTACATCTGCATTAAATATAAACCTGGAAACACTGGGAATGAGTAGTACGATTCAACATAGCTGCAAACTGAGGACCCTTAAGCTGTACGGAGATTACACATTTAATCAAAACAGGTTCCCCCAAGTCTTAGCTGTTCATTACCCCTTCTTATTATCAAGTTTTATTATTATGAGGAATGTAAATATAAATATTTTCTGAAAATATTTATGTGGATTTTTTTATGTGGATTTTTCTGCTTTGGTTAGAATCAATTAAAGCAGATACAGACAAAAGCATTGTGCAAGTATAAAATTAATAGTACATATATTTGTTTTTCCTACTAGTACTGATGTATATGGAAAGCATGCAAATTGACAACTGCTAGCAACTCATAGCTACTGAATGTTTGCAAAATAGAAAAAGCATGGCCACACATGACATCAGATTCTTCCCATACTTGTAAATTGGTCATTTTCACTGCTGGAAGATCAGTGCCGGTAATGTTCCTGGAGCATAAAGTGAAAATTAAAGACGTATCTGGCTATGTGTGTAATTTCCATCATCCCTGTAATTGAATATTGGAATAAACCAATTAATTGGGATTTTAAAGGCAATTTGAGAAAAAAATGATATTTTTTTTTCTAAATAACAATATTTGTTCCCATATAAAATACAGTCATGGCTGAAATTGTTGGCACCCCAGTTTTTTTTCCAGAAAATCACAGATTTCACAGAAATCACAGAAAAGTATTGCAGTAACAGGGCCAGATTCACAGTCCGGCGGAGCAGCGTAACGTAACCCATTTACGTTACACCGCCGCAAATTTTCCGATTTAGTGCCCGATCCACAAAGCACTTACCTGAAAATTTGCGGCGGTGTATCGTAAACAGGTCCGGCGCAAGGCGGCCCAATTCAAATGGGGCGGGTACCATTTAAATTAGGCGCGCTCCCGCGCCGGACGTACTGCGCATGCTCCCGTCGCAAATTTCCCGACGTGCTTTGCGCGAAATTACGACGCGCCGACGTTTTGTGAATCGCAACGTGAAAAAAAGACTTGCGCCGGGAAAAAGAACAAATTTAAAAAAAATTCAAAAGCGACGCGGGAAAGACGGGCATACTTTAACATGGTGGAGTACTTTTACACAATGTTAAAGGTGCCCTATCTTTGCGACGGAAATCTAACACTCGCGACGACGTAACAACGGGAAAAATCTTCGTGGATCGCCGTAACTCCTAATTTGCATATCCGACACTGTATTACGCCGCAAACTCCCCCCAGCGGCGGCCCGCGGTATTGCATCCTAAGATCCGACAGTGTAAAACAATTACACCTGTCGGATCTTCTGGCTATCTATGCGTAACTCATTCTATGAATCAGTCGCATAGATAGAACAACAGATACGACGGCGTATCAGGAGATACGCCGTCGTATCTGCTTTGTGAATCTGGCCCATAATTTTTGCTATACACATGTTTATTCCCTTTGAGTGTATTGGAACAAAACAAAAAAAGGGAGGAAAAAAAGCAAATTGGACATAATATCACACAAAACTCCAAAAAGGGGCTGGTCAAAATTCTTGGCACCCTTTCAAAATTGTGAATAAATAAGATTGTTTTTTTTTTCTAAATAACAATATTTGTTCCCATATAAAATACAGTCATGGCTGAAATTGTTGGCACCCCAGTTTTTTTTCCAGAAAATCACAGATTTCACAGAAATCACAGAAAAGTATTGCAGTAACAGGGCCAGATTCACAGTCCGGCGGAGCAGCGTAACGTAACCCATTTACGTTACACCGCCGCAAATTTTCCGATTTAGTGCCCGATCCACAAAGCACTTACCTGAAAATTTGCGGCGGTGTATCGTAAACAGGTCCGGCGCAAGGCGGCCCAATTCAAATGGGGCGGGTACCATTTAAATTAGGCGCGCTCCCGCGCCGGACGTACTGCGCATGCTCCCGTCGCAAATTTCCCGACGTGCTTTGCGCGAAATTACGACGCGCCGACGTTTTGTGAATCGCAACGTGAAAAAAAGACTTGCGCCGGGAAAAAGAACAAATTTAAAAAAAATTCAAAAGCGACGCGGGAAAGACGGGCATACTTTAACATGGTGGAGTACTTTTACACAATGTTAAAGGTGCCCTATCTTTGCGACGGAAATCTAACACTCGCGACGACGTAACAACGGGAAAAATCTTCGTGGATCGCCGTAACTCCTAATTTGCATATCCGACACTGTATTACGCCGCAAACTCCCCCCAGCGGCGGCCGCGGTATTGCATCCTAAGATCCGACAGTGTAAAACAATTACACCTGTCGGATCTTCTGGCTATCTATGCGTAACTCATTCTATGAATCAGTCGCATAGATAGAACAACAGATACGACGGCGTATCAGGAGATACGCCGTCGTATCTGCTTTGTGAATCTGGCCCATAATTTTTGCTATACACATGTTTATTCCCTTTGAGTGTATTGGAACAAAACAAAAAAAGGGAGGAAAAAAAGCAAATTGGACATAATATCACACAAAACTCCAAAAAGGGGCTGGTCAAAATTCTTGGCACCCTTTCAAAATTGTGAATAAATAAGATTGTTTTTTTTTCTAAATAACAATATTTGTTCCCATATAAAATACAGTCATGGCTGAAATTGTTGGCACCCCAGTTTTTTTTCCAGAAAATCACAGATTTCACAGAAATCACAGAAAAGTATTGCAGTAACAGGGCCAGATTCACAGTCCGGCGGAGCAGCGTAACGTAACCCATTTACGTTACACCGCCGCAAATTTTCCGATTTAGTGCCCGATCCACAAAGCACTTACCTGAAAATTTGCGGCGGTGTATCGTAAACAGGTCCGGCGCAAGGCGGCCCAATTCAAATGGGGCGGGTACCATTTAAATTAGGCGCGCTCCCGCGCCGGACGTACTGCGCATGCTCCCGTCGCAAATTTCCCGACGTGCTTTGCGCAAAATTACGGCGCGCCGACGTTTTGTGAATCGCAACGTGAAAAAAAGACTTGCGCCGGGAAAAAGAACAAATTTAAAAAAAATTCAAAAGCGACGCGGGAAAGACGGGCATACTTTAACATGGTGGAGTACTTTTACACAATGTTAAAGGTGCCCTATCTTTGCGACGGAAATCTAACACTCGCGACGACGTAACAACGGGAAAAATCTTCGTGGATCGCCGTAACTCCTAATTTGCATATCCGACACTGTATTACGCCGCGAACTCCCCCCAGCGGCGGCCGCGGTATTGCATCCTAAGATCCGACAGTGTAAAACAATTACACCTGTCGGATCTTCTGGCTATCTATGCGTAACTCATTCTATGAATCAGTCGCATAGATAGAACAACAGATACGACGGCGTATCAGGAGATACGCCGTCGTATCTGCTCTGTGAATCTGGCCCATAATTTTTGCTATACACATGTTTATTCCCTTTGAGTGTATTGGAACAAAACAAAAAAAGGGAGGAAAAAAAGCAAATTGGACATAATATCACACAAAACTCCAAAAAGGGGCTGGTCAAAATTCTTGGCACCCTTTCAAAATTGTGAATAAATAAGATTGTTTCAAGCATGTAATGCTCCTTTAAACTCACCTGGGGCAAGTAACAGGAATGGGCAATAAAAAATTCACACCTGAAAGCAGATAAAAAGGAGAGAAGTTCACATAGTTTTTGCATTGTGTGTCTGTGTGTGCCACACTAATCATGGACAACAGATAGAGGAGAAGAGAACTGTCTGAGGACTTGAGAACCAAAATTGTGGAAAAATATCAACAATCCCAAGTTTACAAGTCCATCTCCAGAGATCTAGATTTGCTTTTGTCCACAGTGCGCAACATTATCAAGAAGTTTGCAACCCATGGCACTGTAGCTAATCTCTCTGGGCGTGGACGGAAGAGAAAAATTGATGAAAGGTTGCAACGCAGGATAGTCCGGATGGTGGATAAGCAGCCCCAAACAAGTTCCAAAGAAATTCAAGCTGTCCTGCAGGATCAGGGAGCATCAGTGTCAGCGCCAACTATCCGTCGACATTTAAATGAAATTAAACGCTATGGCAGGAGACCCAGGAGGACCTCACTGCTGACACAGAGACATAAAAAACAAGACTACAGTTTGCCAAAATGAGTAAGCCAAAATCCTTCTGGGAAAATGTCTTGTGGACAGAAGAGACCAAGATAGAGCTTTTTGGTAAAGCACATCATTCTACTGAAAACGGAAAGAGGCCTACAAAGAAAAGAAAACAGTGGCCCGGATTCAGATACGAGTTACGACGGCGTAACTCCAGATACGCCGTCGTAACTCTGAGTGTGCGGGGTCATATCTATGCGCCTGATTCTTAGAATCAGTTACGCATAGATTTCTCTAAGATCCGACCGTATCTTAGGCCCCGTACAGACGACCGAACATGTCTGCTGAAACTGGTCCGCGGACCAGTTTCAGCAGACATGTTCGGTCGTCTGTACAGCCGAGCGGACAGGATTCCACCGTACATTTGCCCGCCGGGCCTTTTTCGAGCGGGCAAATATTTCTAAACATGTTTAGAAACATGCCCACTGGAATCCTGTCCGTCGGACATGTTCGGTCGTCTTTACAGACCTACCGTACATGTCCGAGCGGCCGCCATCCCTCGCATACGTCGAATGACTTCGACGCAATGCGTGGAAGCATTGAACTGCCAGGGCCGCGCACGTCGCCGCGTCAACGTCGTGGCGACGGCGCGGCCTCGACGCCGCGTATCGAGTACGCGCGGATTTCTGTATGATGGTGTGTACAGCTATCATACAGAAATCTCCGGGCAGACATGTACGCTGAAAACGGTCCGGCGGACCGTTTTCATCGTACATGTTTGCTCGTCTGTACGGGGCATTAGTTGCATATTTACGCTGGACGCTAGGTGGCGCTTCCGTATATTTACACGTAGAATATGTAAATTAGGTAGGTACGCCGATTCAGAAACGTACGTCCGCCCGGCGCATTTTTTTATGTCGTTTACGTAAGGCTTTTTCCGGCATAAAGTTACCCCTCATAAAGCAGGGGTAAGTCATGTTAGGTATGGACGTCGGAAACGAACGAACAGTGTTGTATTTTACGTTGTTTGCGTAAGTCGTTCGCGAATAGGGCTGTTCGTAAGTTACGTTCACGTCAAAAGCATTGACAGTTTGCGGCGTAATTTGGAAACGTTCACGGACGGCGCATGCGCCGTTCGTAAGAAACCTCAATTACGTGGGGTCACAATTTAAATAAAACACGCCCACATCATCCACATTTGAATTAGGCAGGCTTACGCCGACCCATTTACACTGCGCCGCCGTAATTTAAGGCGCAAGTTCTTTCTGAATACGGAACTTGCGCCCTAAGTTACGGCGGCGTAGTGTATCTGAGATATGCTACGCCCGCCGATAGATACGATAATGTATCTGAATCCGGGCCAGTACCTACAGTGAAATATGGCGGAGGTTCAATGATGTTTTGGGGTTGTTTTGCTTTCTCTGGCACTGATTGCCTTGAATGTGTGCAAGGCATCATGAAATCTGAGGATTACCAAAGGATTTTGGGTCACACTGTAGAGCCCAATGTCAGAAAGTTGGGTTTGCGTCCGAGATCTTGAGTCTTCCAGCAGGACAATGACCCCAAACATACGTCAAAAAGCACCCAGAAATGGATGGCAACAAAGCGCTGGAGAGTTCTAAAGTGGCCAGCAATGAGTCCAGATCTAAATCCCATTGAACACCTGTGGAGAGATCTTAAATTTTTTTTTTACTAGGTCTCCCCTCTGTAAAATTTCCACACTAGCCAAAAAGTTGGCCACACAAAGTTTAACAGCAGCTAGGTGTCTAGTAGCCCACTACTGGAAACAACAAAACCCTCCGTCTCTATCTGATCTTTATTCAAGAATTAAGGATGTGGAGGTCATGGAGTTCATGATGGCTAGGCTAGCGGACCGGATGCAGGGCTGTCTTAATGAAAGGGTACACCTGGGCACTGCCCAGGGGCCCTAGCTGCATGGGGGCCCCTGCACTTTCCCCAAAGCAGCTGATCCTCGAGTCCACAGTGCCTAGAGTGATGGATACACAGGGGAGGCAGGCTGGCAGCGTTGCGCTGTTCTGTGCAGAACGATATCTATTATTTCACAGCCAGCAGGGAGGGGCAGTGCCGGAGCGCCAGTGATGCTCTGACCCCGCCCCATGCAGCTTCAATGCTTGGGACTCGAAGGCTGCGGGGTAGGAGCTGGTGTGGGAGCTGCTGAGTTGGCAGGACTGAGATTCCACCTGCGGAAGTAGCATTGTGGATGGTGTCATGGTGAGCCAAGTGGTCCAGCACTGTTTGCATTGAAAGGCTTGAAATGCCCAGAGGGATGTTCCCTCCTCCACCGCTCCTTCTGCCTGCTTGATTGGTATAGGTGAGTGCAGTGTTGGAGGTGGGCACAGAGCCAAAAGTTTACATGCATTGTATCTCCACTGGAAAAGGGGGTACTACATGGATGGAATAATGGTGCTGGGTGATATCAGGGATGTATGGGGAAAACAATGCTGAGGGGGAACCTGGGGTGTATAGGGGATAGTAATGCTTGGGGTAGCTTCGGTGGCTATAGTGCTTGAGGTATCAGGGATGTAGAGAGGCCACAGTGTGGGGGGTATCATGGATGTAGTGGTGTCACAATACAATGGGTATCTTATGGTATATGGTTACAGTGCTGGGGGGAATAACTAGGGTGTAGAGGGGTCAGAGTGCTGGGGGAATATCTAGGGTGTAGAGCGGTCAGAGTGCTGGGGGGATATCTGGGGTGTAGAGGGGTCAGAGTGCTAGGGGGATATCAGGGGTGTAGAGGGGTCAGAGTGCTGGGGGATATCTGGGGTGTAGAGGGGTCAGAGTGCTGGGGGAATATCTAGGGTGTAGAGGGGTCAGAGTGCTGGGGGGATATCTGGGGTGTAGAGGGGTCAGAGTGCTTGGGGGATATCAGGGGTGTAGAGGGGTCAGAGTGCTGGGGGATATCTGGGGTGTAGAGGGGTCAGAGTGCTGGGGGGGATATCTGGGGTGTAGAGGGGTCAGAGTGCTGTGGGATATCTGGGGTGTAGAGGGGTCAGATTGCTGGTGGGATATGTAGGGCGTAGAGGGGCCAGAGAATTACTTTGCCCAGGGGCCCATGATGCTATTAAGATGGCCCTGACCGGATGGACTGATATACAGCGACATGGGAACCGTGGCATCAACGAATAGACCGCCCATGACCCCCCTCTATTCTGAACAATACAATCGCTTGAAGCCCAGGAGAGGCATGCCCTTCTGTTTGGGACTTTCTTATACCTTTTCCTTGCTCTTCTCCTCTCCCCCCTTTCTTCTCTCTCTTCTTCTTTTTATTATTCTTCCCTTCCTCCTCTCCTCCTTCTTCTCTGGAATAGCGGGCCATGCAAATATAAATCACGAACCCTACTGATGGTCTGTTTGTTACAGAAGCCTGCACTGTAATTACTTCAGCGCTACCTCTCCCTGATACATAGTGCTGTTCCTTTTTGACCTATGTCTGTGGATTGTGTGTTAATTTTGTATGTAGACCTCTATGCCTGTTTGTGACTACTATTTCCCTTTTATTCCTTTATTCTCTTCTGTTTATGTTTTAAACCACTGTATGGCATATGTTGAAACCTAATAAACATTGTTAATTCTAAAAAAAAATATTCACCTATTCATTGCAATCAAAGACACTTGCCCTTATAGTCCCTTAACAAGGAGGGTATCTCTTTTTCTATATGATACTGGGATACTGGGATAAAGGTCTAACGTTAGATGTCCCTGTAGATGTTCTTGAGGACGAAACGCGTAGGGCAGGTTCATCACTCCTCACATTGCTGTTTTTTATGTGATCACTTTTATTATTAATGCTTGTTGGTTTTATTAAACCTACTCATTGTTTTAACCTACACTATTGGAGCCCCGTCCCCCCTTTTTCCATATACCGTTGTGGGATCTAAGTTTGAGAGGGGTTCTTTTTTCAACCGGCTGCTTTGAAATTGTTGGAGTGCCACAAGGTCCTTTGGAGTGTCCACTGGAGATCCTGTGTTTCCTCCATCATCTTGGCCACGCATCGATTCGGCTATCCAAGTTCATATGATCCGCTGTCGCTGACATTGCGGTAAGGTTATCCATTCTTACATTTGAGAGGATGTATGTCTCCAGTGGATGTCTTGTTCATCAGCCTGTTGTTACCCATTAGAAGAGCAATATTCATTTGGATTTATTTGCTTACTTTGGATTAGATCTAGGTCCTCAGACTAGACCAGCCTTTACTTTTTTTATGATAATGGTCTTCTTTGTTCTCAGTTCAGAAGGAAGGCTCTGTGAAATGTGTGACACAGCAATGTCTACTTACAGGGCATAGTGAATATGTTTCAGAAAATTTAAAGTGAGGAGTTTCAGAAAGTACGTTTACAAATGTCTACATTATTCAAAGTAATAAGCGTGGGTTAGAAATAATTGGAATACAATAGGGGAAATAAATCTATGACCCAGATTCTCAAAGAAGCGCCTATCTTTAGGCGGGCGTAGCGTATCTCAGATACACTACGCCGCCGTAACTTAGAGCGGCAGGTCCCGTTACGGCGGCGTAGTGTAATTCAAACTAGGCTGGTAGGCATGCTCAGTATCACGTTGAATTTTCAAAGTAAATTACGCCCGCTCAATGCTTAGTCGACGTGAACGTAACCTACACCCAGCCCCATTCACGGACGACTTACGCAAACGACGTAAAATACGTTTCCGACATCCATACCTAACATGACATACCCCTGCTTTATGAGGGGTAACTTTACGCCGGTCCGACGCCTTACGTAAACGACATATCTTGATACGCCCGGCGCACGTACATTTGTGAATCGGTGTATCTAGCTCATTTGCATATTCAATGCAGAAATATACGGAAGCGCCCCTAGCGGCCAGCGTAAATATGCACCCCAAGATACGACGGCGTAAGAGACTTACGCCGCTCGTATCGAGGCAACAGTGAGGCGTATCTGATTCTATGAATCAGGCGCAGATATGCGACGCCTCAGACTCAGAGTTACGACGCCGTATCTGGAGATACGCCGTCGTAACTCCTTTGTGAATCCGGGCCTATGAGTTTACATTTTGACCATAGATACGCTCGAAGTTAGAATGTTAACTTAATGCACCATGATGTGTATGGTAAGCCAAAAACTTTTTTTTCTAGCTTTCTATAGAGTGATGAAGAATTAGAACTTTTAGATCCTTACTGTTAGTCGCTGTTAGAGTGTTTTACTCTCAATTTGTCCTATTGACAATGGTTTCATCAGACTGGATAAAAGAACATCTGCAAAAGGGACACAGACAGAAAAATCTGAAAAGAGGTTCTAGCCTTTCAATACTTTACTTTACTTTACTTTACTAAAGAAAAGAATTTTGACTTCTGCTGAAACTAAGAGGACCTTCGGACAGCATCAGAGATAGAATAACCACTTCCCGCCTGCCCTATTGTGGATTGACATCCTCAATGTAGCTCCGTTATCCTGACTGGACATCATATGGCGTCAAGCAGGATAAGACGCTCGTGTGCGGCGATCGGTGGTGGTGTGTGTTGCGCTGACACAGTGCATCTCTGATTGTGGAAAAGAGCCTATCAGTGCTCACCAGAGCCACCTATTAGTGCCCATCAGTGCCACATGTCAGTGCCCATAAGTGCCAAGTATCAGTGCCCATCAGTTCTGCATATCAGTGCCGCATATTATTGCTTCCTTGTCAGTGCCCATCAGTGCCACCTCATCAGTGCCCATCAGTGTCGCCTCATCAGTGCCCTTTAGTGCAGCCTCATCAGTGCCCATGAGTGAAGGAGAAAACAAAATTGTATAACAGAAACTAAGAACAATTCGTTTTTTTTTCAAAAATGTGCTTTTGTTTACTTTGTTTAGCAAAAAAAAAACAGTGGTGATCAAATACCACCAAAAGAAAGCTCTATTTGTGTGAAGAAAATGATAAAAATTTAGTTTGGGTACAGCGTTGCAAAACTGCGCAATTGTTAGTCAAAGTGTAACAGCGCTGAAAGCTGAAAATTGGCCTGGGCAGGAAGGGGGAAAAGTGCCTGTTATTGTAGTGGTTAAGAATACTTTTCATTAGTAATGGAGCCCTGAAAAACAGTAAGGCTGCATTCCCAACTGAGCGTATAGTTTTCAGGCGGAAAGCCACGCGATTTTGCCACAATTTTGTACAGATAAAAAGATAACCAATGTAAATCTGTAATCTACCTAAAAAGAAGCTCATGTACTTTTTTGAGCTACAGGCATTTTGCTTCAGGCGACAGAACGCTCAGGCCCCATACACACGAGAGGATTTATCCGCAGATACGGTCCAGCGGACCGTATCCGCGGATAAATCCTCTCGAGGATTTCAGAGGATTTCTATGCGATGGCGTGTACACACCATCGCATTGAAATCCGCGCTTAAATCCTCTGCCGATGACGTGTCGCGCCGTCGCCGCTATTATGACGCAGCGACGGGCGCGACGCTGTCATATAAGGAATTCCACGCATGCGTCAAATCATTACGACGCGTGCGGGGAATCCCTTTAGACGGATGGATCCGGTAAGTCTGTACAGACAAGCGGATCCATCCGTTGGAATGGATTCCAGCAGATGGATTTGTTGAGCATGTCAGCAAATATCCATCTGCTGGAAATCCATCCCAGGGGAGATTTATCCGCGGATAAATATCCGTTGGCGTGTACACACCATAGGATCTATCCGCAGAAACCCATTTGATGGGATTTATCTGCGGATAGATTCTATGGTGTGTATGGGGCCTCAGATGTGAACAGAGGCCATTTAAATTAATGTGATTTTGCGTCTTGAACATTTTGTAACTTTTGAGATGAACGTTTTACGAGCTGAAAATGCTCAGCTGTGAATGGGCCCTAAAGCTTGGTCATCTGCATTCAGGGTCAGAAGAAGGAGAGCAGGAAGCTCCTGTGTACAGTAAATCCCTACTTCTGTACTTTTCATATCATCAACATGGTAACTTGCTGGAATTAACCTGGCAATATCAGAATTACCGGATTGCTAACACCTGCAGAATTTCTATTCCAGAGATTTCTGAGTCATGAAAGCTGTGCCATGCCGGTAATTGTCAGTAAAGACCGTCTGACGAGGGAGGAGGAGGAGCTGAGGCTGAAGCTGTGCCTGTGGATCGGGATGTGAGCTGCCCCCAGGGTGGAAACAAATTTAGCTGGCAGGAGTGGGGACACAGCAGAACTGAAGATGCCACCGGGGAGGTAAGTGTTTGATTTTGTATGTAGTTTGTAAGCAATGTGTATGTATGTTGTATTCAGTGCATATGTATGTTGCATGTATGTGCATGTATGTGTATGTATGTAGTATGGAATTTGTATGTATATATGTACATACAGTATGTGGTACTGCTGTGCTATATATGAGGAGGTAGGGATGAAAAGAATCACAGGGGGTGCTGTGCGCTGGGTTTTATATACTTTTAAACCCTAAACTATGCACATTACACGCACCTGACCCCTGCGCTATGTACAGTTGTGGCCAAAAGTTTTGAGAATGACACAAATATTAGTTTTCACAAAGTTTGCTGCTAAACTGCTTTTAGATCTTTGTTTCAGTTGTTTCTGTGATGTAGTAAAATATAATTACACGCACTTCATACGTTTCAAAGGCTTTTATCGACAATTACATGACATTTATGCAAAGAGTCAGTATTTGCAGTGTTGGCCCTTCTTTTTCAGGACCTCTGTAATTCGACTGGGCATGCTCTCAATCAACTTCTGGGCCAATTCCTGACTGATAGCAACCCATTCTTTCATAATCACTTCTTGGAGTTTGTCAGAATTAGTGGGTTTTTGTTTGTCCACCCGCCTCTTGAGGATTGACCACAAGTTCTCAATGGGATTAAGATCTGGGGAGTTTCCAGGCCATGGACCCAAAATGTCAACGTTTTGGTCCCCGAGCCACTTAGTTATCACTTTTGCCTTATGGCACGGTGCTCCATCGTGCTGGAAAATGCATTGTTCTTCACCAAACTGTCGTTGGATTGTTGGAAGAAGTTGCTGTTGGAGGGTGTTTTGGTACCATTCTTTATTCATGGCTGTGTTTTTAGGAAAAATTGTGAGTGAGCCCACTCCCTTGGATGAGAAGCAACCCCACACATGAATGCTCTCAGCATGCTTTACTGTTGGCATGACACAGGACTGATGGTAGTGCTCACCTTTTCTTCTCCAGACAAGCCTTTTTCCTGATGCCCCAAACAATCGGAAAGAGGCTTCATTGGAGAATATGACTTTGCCCCAGTCCTCAGCAGTCCATTCACCATATTTTCTGCAGAAGATCAATCTGTCCCTGATGTTTTTTTTTGGAGAGAAGTGGCTTCTTTGCTGCCCTTCTTGACACAAGGCCATCTTCCAAAAGTCTTCGCCTCACTGTGCGTGCAGATGCGCTCACACCTGCCTGCTGCCATTCCTGAGCAAGCTCTGCACTGGTGGCACTCCGATCCCACAGCTGAATCCTCTTTAGGAGACGGTCCTGGCGCTTGCTGGACTTTCTTGGGCACCCTGAAGCCTTCTTCACAAATGCAGTGGAATTTTTTTATGGGATTAAGTTCATTTTCATGGCAAAGAGGAACTTTGCAATTAATTGCAATTCGTCTGATCACTCTTCATAACATTCTGGAGTATATGCAATTTCCCATCTCAAAAACTGAGGCAGCAGACTTTGTGAAAATAAGTACTGGTATTTGTGTCATTCTCAAAACTTTTGGCCATGGCTGTATATCATCCAACTGATAAGCATTTTGTTATATGTGCTTGATAAGTGAAAACAATAACCTTTGATCCTACCAGAAATTCAGAGAGCTTGTAAATTTCTGTGCTCTCTGCAGTGTTGTCTCAGGTAGTATTATAAGCTGTACCTGGTTGACCTCTGTGTTATATAGAACACCTCTCCATATGTTTTGGAGATCAGAATGATTGGGGGGGGGGGGGGGGTTCTGTCCATGGCTGACAATGCTGCTCCTTTGTAGATACAGTACAGTGAGTGAACACTGTCACTCTAGGACAGTGATGGCAAACCTTGGCACACCAGATGTTTTGGAACTACATTTCCCATGATGTTCATGCACTCTGCAGAGTAGCTAAGCATCATCGGAAATGTAGTTCCAAAACATCTGGGGTGCCAAGGTTTGCCATCACTGCTCTAGGACAAAAATTATCTTACTGGCAGGATCACTAGGTATATCTGAATTGTGAACCTAAAAAAAGAATACAATACAATACAATACAAAAACAATGCAGCCACCAGATCTATGGACTGGCAAACAGCTATATAAAAAAGTTTTGTTTTTGAGTTTATATACATTTTAAGACATTTTAGATACATTTTAAGCATTCAGAAAGATACTCGATGAAAAGAGCATGGGGCAAATCCACAAAAGAGATACTCCGGCGTAAGCCGTCGTATCTCTGGTTCTAACTTTGGAACTGATCCTCAGAAGCAGTTTTCCTAAGTTAGGCAGAAGATCCGACATCTGTAAGGGACTTACACTGCCGGATCTTAGGATGCAGTACCGCATCCGCCACTGGGGGCATTTCGAGTCGAAATGCCTCTGTTAGTATGCAAATTAGCACTTAGGGCGATCCTCAAAGCTTTTGTACCTAGTTTTTACGCCGTAAGTGTTAGTTTGCCTGGTGTAAAACTAGGGCTGCTTTTACAAAGTGTAAAGTTAGTCACACCTTGTAAAGGCCCATTCAAGCGACGGCATTTGGTATGCATTCCCGAGGGAGAACTCCATGCCAATTTTCAATGAAAAAAACGGCATGGGTTCCCCCTCAGGAGCATACCAGGCCCTTAGGTCTGGTATGGGTTGTAAGGAGACCCCCCTCCGCCGCAAAATTGACGTAGGGGGTCCCCCTACAATCCATACCAGACCCGTATCCAAAGCACGCTACCCGGCCGGCCAGGAATGGGAGTGGGGACGAGCGAGCGTCCCCCCCCCTCCTGAGCCGTGCCAGGCCGCATGCCCTCAACATGGGGGGGTTGGGTGCTCTGGGGCAGGGGGGCGCACTGCGGGCCCCCCCACCCCAGAGCACCCTGTCCCCATGTTGATGAGGACAGGACCTCTTCCCGACAACCCTTGCCATTGGTTGTCGGGGTCTGCGGGCGGAGGCTTATCGGAATCTGGGAGTCCCCTCAAATAAGGGGGCCCCCAGATACCGGCCCCCACCCTAAGTGAATGGATATGGGGTACATCGTACCCCTATCCATTCACCTGTAGGCAAAAAGTAAAATGTAGTAAACACACAACACAAGGCTTTTTAAAATATTTTATTATTCTGCTCCGGATGCCCCCCCTGTCTTCGTTATTAGCTCTATTTCCAGGGGGGGCTTCTTCTTCCGCTCTCCGGGGGTCTTCTCCGCTCTCCGGGGGGGCTTCTCCGGACTCCGGGGGGCTTCTTCCATCTTCTCCCCTCTTCCGCTCTTGACTCGGCGAACCCCGGTTCTTCTGCAGCTCTCCGGTGCCTTCTTCTTCAGCGCTGGCTGCCTGCTATGTTTGTGTGTTAGCTCGATTTCAAACAGGCAGCCGGCGCGGTCTTCTGTGACGTCAGGGTCTTCTGGTCTTCTGTTCTTCCTATGTTGCCTCGTCGCCGGTTGTCGCTGTAATGATGGAAGCGCGCCTTGCATCACATTTATATAGGCATCACCGTCCCATCATGCTCCGGTAGGTACCCACGTGGTGGGTGCACGTGGGTAGGCACCCACCACGTGGGTACCTACCGGAGCATGATGGGACGGCGATGCCTATATAAATGTGATGCAAGGCGCGCTTCCATCATTACAGCGACAAGAGGCGACGAGGCAACATAGGAAGAACAGAAGACCCTGACGCCACAGAAGACCGCGCCGGCTGCCTGTTTGAAATCGAGCTAACACACAAACATAGCAGGCAGCCAGCGCTGAAGAAGAAGGCACCGGAGAGCTGCAGAAGAACCGGGGTTCGCCGAGTCAAGAGCGGAAGAGGGGAGAAGATGGAAGAAGCCCCCCGGAGTCCGGAGAAGCCCCCCCCGGAGAGCGGAACACCCCCGGAGAGCGGAGAAGACCCCCGGAGAGTGGAAGAAGAAGCCCCCCCTGGTAATTGAGCTAATAACGAAGACAGGGGGGGCGTCCGGAGCAGAATAATAAAATATTTTAAAAAGCCTTGTGTTGTGTGTTTATTAACTTTTACTTTTTGCCTACAGGTGAATGGATAGGGGTACGATGTACCCCATATCCATTCACTTAGGGTGGGGGGCCGGTATCTGGGGGCCCCCTTATTTGAGGGGACTCCCAGATTCCGATAAGCCTCCGCCCGCATACCCCGACAACCAATGGCAAGGGTTGTCGGGAAGAGGTCCTGTCCTCATCAACATGGGGACAGGGTGCTCTGGGGTGGGGGGGCCCGCAGTGCGCCCCCCTGCCCCAGAGCACCCAACCCCCCCATGTTGAGGGCATGCGGCCTGGCACGGCTCAGGAGGGGGGGGGGGGCGCTCGCTCGTCCCCACTCCCTTCCTGGCTGGCCGGGTAGCGTGCTTTGGATACGGGTCTGGTATGGATTGTAGGGGGACCCCCTACGTCAATTTTGCGGCGGAGGGGGGTCTCCTTACAACCCATACCAGACCTAAGGGCCTGGTATGCTCCTGAGGGGGAACCCATGCCGTTTTTTTCATTGAAAATTGGCATGGAGTTCTCCCTCAGGAATGCATGCCGAGCGACGCTGTCATTTTTTTTTAAAATTATTTGTTTTCCCGGCGCGTCTTTTTTTCACCCGTCGTAACTTTAGTGTCCCGTCGCAATCCACAAAGCCGCCCGGCGTCAATTACGTTCGCGCGATGCACGTCGGGAAAATGACGTCACGCGCATGCGCAGTACGGCCGGCGCGGGAGCGCGCCTCATTTAAATTGTAAACGCCCCCCGGAGAGGAGGAACGCCTTACGACGGCGGCACTTAACTTACACTGCTTGAAATTTTTACGTAAGTGCTTTGAGGATCAGGCACTTAGGTAAAAACTTTAAGTCAGTGTAACTTAACTGCTGAAAGTTAAGTTACGCCGCCTGGCTGAGGATTTGGCCCCATGTATCAACTAGTGCCTGGGACACCCTAATATTGCTTCAAGCTCTTGAAATGAATGCCTTGTACCAAGAGGGACAATGCAATGCTCAGTGAATGCAGAAACGCTTGTCAAGTAGCCTTGTTTACTGTCCGTGTGAACTTGAAGAAAAAAAAAATGGAATGAGCACAGAAATTTTCCTCTCAATAACGTCAATTATGTGATTACAAAATTGGGTTTACTGACAGGACGTTAGAAAAAAAGGGCCACATATCAGAATAAACCGGAGTCCCCACCGCCAAAAAAATAATAATACAAAGTCTTACTTTTAATATTAGGACATTTACCAGTCCTGGAATCCAACAATGTTAGCACCCCAGCTGATGTTTCCATTGGCTATCGGGAGCTGCCACCAGCATTGCCTATAAAGGAAATCGTCAGTAAAGGCTTGCGGCTTAACAGCCGGTTCCCTATTTTGCATGCATGAAGCGTACCTCGCTTTCTGAATGGCCCAGTGATGGGGGAAGGAGGAGGGGGGCGGAACTTCTGAGTGATCTTGCAGCGGCAAGGTCTCTCAAAGGTGGGGATGGATACCTGTCAAAAACAGCATCTGCTCCCCTTTCCCCCCCAAAAGGTGCCAAATGTGGCACCGGAGGAAGGGAGGAGGCAGATAAGCAGAGCCTCCACTTTTGGGTGAAACTCCGCTTTAAGCCAATATATCTTCATTGATGTGTAATGTATAATGCACTTAATCACAATTGTTTGCTGATCTATTTTTCTATTTTAAAGAGATTCACCAATGTCTGGATGTGTTTATATAACTCTCTCTGCATATAAGAAATGTGCAGAAGGCACCGTGACAAAGGAAATTCTGGCAGGTTTGTAGTATTTTATCATATTTGGGCATTATTTGTTTCGGCAAAATAAATAGCAAGGCAAAGAAAAGAGCAAATATATGCTCTATACACTACAATAGTGACTGTAGACTGCTAAAGTGAAAATAGGATTGCAGATCGTTTCTTTCCCCACACAAAGGAAACAGCTGCAGCTTGCTCCTGATTGAAGCTAGGCAATAAATAGGAATCCTTAATTGCTTTTTTTGAACTAAAAATAGCAGCTTCTGCTTTGGTCTAGCTCCGCTTTTCTGCGTTATTGCAATGCCATGCTCCCTATATTCACTAATACATTAATATTTAATCATGCAAAATCTTTTCACCTACTAGGTTTTAACTTCAAACCCTATAAAAAGTGTTTACAACCAATGCCATGTAGAAAATGGTGCAAGCAATGTAGTTTTAGTATGATGCAGAGAGAAATATGCCTCCTATGTGTACTAATTCGTTCACAATAGTGATAACGACAGGGGAAGGCATTGGTTAGTATAGCTAAATCTAAAAAACTTCTTCTTGTGAAGTTCATGTAAACAAGGCCTTTTAAATACATAAAATCTAAGTCCACGTTTTGCAAAAAAAAAAAAGTAATAAATGCACCCATATTGTGATTTTTTTTCTGCCTTGGAGTCTATTAGGTAGATTCAGGTAGGATAGGATTAAACTTGCGGCGGCGTAGCTTAGCCTTTTTAGGCTACGCCGCCGTAACTTAGCTAGGCTAGTAATGATTCTAAATCAACTTACCTGCTAATCTACAGCGGCGTAGCCTAAAACGAGCGGGCGTAAGGGCGCCTAATTCAAATTGGTTGGAGGGGGGCGTGTTGTATGGAAATGAGGCTTGACCTCACGTTTTTTGACGTTTTTTGCTACTACGCATGCTCCGGGCGCCTACATTTCCCAGTGCGCATTGCGGCTAAGTACGCCGTACGGGCCTATTGATTTCGACGTGCACGTAAACGACGTAACTCACGATTCACGGACGACTTACGCAAACAACGTAAAAAATTCGAACCTCGCGGCGGGAACGGCGGCCATACTTTAACATTGTTATTCCACCTCATAGGTGGAATAACTTTAGGCCGCCTAAGGCCTTACGGAAACTACGTAATTCGACTGCGGCGGGCTGGCGTACGTTCGGGAATCGGCGTACAAGCTCATTTACATAATCTACGCCGGCCGCAATGGAAGCGCCACCTAGCGGCCATCCGAAAAATTGCAATCTAAGATAGGATGGCGCAAGCCGTCCTATCTTAGCTTTGTTTAAGCGTATCTCTGTTTGAGCATACGCTTAAACATACAGCGGCGTAGATTCAGAGTTAGGTTGGCTTATCTACTGATAAGCCGGCCTAACTCTTTGTGAATCTACCTATATGTGCTCTGGCTCCTGCAGACTATTTCTTCACACCACAGGTCCATACTGAGGTATGGAATGTCAGTTACTGAGCTTGAGGAAGTATCAATGGGCTACAAGTGCAGTGGTTTTGTAAAAAAATATACAAAACCACTATGCATTTACTATCTGACATCAAAGAAATAAGTATGCTGCCATTGCTGACCTCTCATTAAAAATGTGAACTGTCCTGATGTCATGCTATTGCTTTGGCTAT
This sequence comes from Rana temporaria, assembly GCF_905171775.1. Lineage (NCBI taxonomy): Eukaryota > Metazoa > Chordata > Amphibia > Anura > Ranidae > Rana > Rana temporaria. The sequence continues at coordinate 469,565,380 of NC_053489.1, read as the reverse complement.
AAACCTGTCTGAGACACAAGGGGTGTTATTTACAAAAAGGCAACTCCACTTTGCACTACAAGTGCAAACTACAAGTGCAAAGTGCACTTGAAATTGCACTGAAAGTGCACTTGGAAGTGTAGTCGCTGTAAATCTGAGGGGTTGATCTGAAATGAGGGGAAGCTCTGCTGATTTTATTATCCAATCATGTGCAAGCTAAAATGCTGTTTTTAATTTTCCTTGCATGTCCCCCTCGGATCTACAGTGACTAAACTTCCAAGTGCACTTTCAGTGCAATTTCAAGTGCACTTTGCACTTGTAGTGCAAAGGGGATTTGCCTTTAGTAAATAACCCCCACGTCAGGACAAATTTAGAGAAAAATAATTGATTTTTCTTGACAGGCTGCATACTTGTTTTGGGTCTGTGAATTAGATATGTTAAAGTCCTTCACAGCCAGACAACTAAGCAACCAGATCACTGCTTTAAACCTACCGTATTTATCGGGCTATAACGCGCCCCGGCGTATAGCGCGCACCTCCGAACTTGAAGGAAGATTCCTGCAAAAAAAAAATACTTACAGTTTGGATTCCCCTCGTCGGTGTCTTGCCCGGCGTCCATCGCATCCTGCCCGTCGTCCAGCGCGTCCATCGGCTGCCTCGTCCGGTCCGGTGTCCTTCTGCGGCCATCCCCGCGCTGTGTTCGAACCACTGCGCCAACATATACCGAGCGGAGTACACTCAGGTATAGTCGGGCGGGCTCGGCTCCTCTTGCGTAAACGACGTACAGGACGCACACGACGTGAACGTGAGAGGAGCCGAGCCTGCCCGACTATACCCGAGTGTACTGCGCTCGGTATATGTTGGCGCAGTGGTTCGAACAAAGCGTGGGAAGTGGGTATCGGCATATATCGTGCACCCACGATTTTGCCCTGATATTCAGGGCAAAAAAGTGCGCGGTATACGCCGATAAATACGGTAATAGTTTTTACCCTAAATGGAACAAATGGGTGTTTTCCTTTATTGTGGTGTTTATTAGCAAAAGAGAAAAGCCTGTTGTTTACAGAGCTCTATAACTCAAGCTTTAGTTTATACACTGTAATTAATCCTTTATTACACAGCTCAGTACCAAGCTTCAGCCAAAGCCGGCTATAAAGGTGCCTGATTTTGCTGTGCTTTCTCTTTATATAATCATGATGGTACTTTGGAAAACTTTTCTCATGTACTTAATTAATGTTTGCAAAACAAAAAGGATATACATAAAAAAAAATTAAAACAGCTGTAATACATCAGTTTAAAAATCCTTTAAAAAAAAAAAAAAAAATGTCATGCTTTATTGCTACCTTCAGCCCTGGTTTACACTTATGCAATGCAGGACACGCAGTGAATCCTGTTGCGATCTGCTGTGGGTGTAAATGTTATTTTAACGACACCCCGAAACAAATTGCAAAATGCAGTGTGATTGCCAGACCCCATGCAACGCGATTAAGGTGCAGGGGGAAAAAAGGTTGCTGCACCATTTTGCTGCGGATGCGACACGGTTTCAGCCATACAAAATGAATGGCCGAAATCTCACCGCACAGACATCGCATGTGATGTGCACAGGAATCACATTCCTGTGCGAATTACATGCACTGCCTACATCGCTCAAGCGTGAACCCAGGCTTATGCCGCGTACACACGATCGGACATTCCGACAACGAAACCGTGGATTTTTTTCCAACGAATTGTTCGCTCAAACTTGTCTTGCATACACACGGTCACACAAATGTTGTCGGAAATTCCGAATGTCAAGAACGTGGTCACGTACAACACTACGACAAGCCGAGAAAAATTAAGTTCAATGATTCCGAGCATGTGTCAAATTGATTTAGAGAATGCATAGGTTTTTTGTGCGTCGGAATTGCATACAATCGGAATTTTCGACAAGAACTTTTATTGTCGGAAAAATTGAGAACCAGCTCTCAAACATTTGTTGTCGGAAATTCGGACAGCAATTGTCCAATGGAGCATACACAAGGTTGGAGTATCCGAACAAAAGCTAACATCGAACATTTGCTGTTGGAAATTCCGACCGTGTGTACCCGGCATTAGCCTCTTTGCAGCCTGCTTACGGGCATCAATGCATGTATTCATTGAAATGACTTTCGAATTTACATTCTCTTTTTTTTTACACAAAAAGACTGCAAATTTAAAAACCACAGCAATGTGCTTTTCAAATGTGCATTGCACTCCACTCGCTTTGGGAGTTTTAAAGTTGGTACAGAACAATGGAAATGAGTGGATATTTTTTTATTGAAATCCCCCCCCCCCAAAAAAAAAACACTAGGAGAGTCAAGTAATAACTTGTTAAAGTCACATGACCAGCTCCACAACAACCGCAGAGCTCTTTGTACATTGTTAGGCAGAGAAATCTCCATATAATGCTGTCTGTACAGATCTAATAATGTGGGGGCCCTAGCTTGTATACCAATCAGAAGACAATGGAGAGAAGAGGATAATACCTGATCTCCATTATAAGAAAAGCCTCTGCCACCATGCATACCAGCACTGTACACTGCCCCTACTGCTAAAGTTAAAGCTAACAGGACTCTATCTGATGCTTTGTGATTAAAACATGGCACTCGGCAAGGGTGCACGATGTCGCCCCTGATCTTTGTTCTCTCACGGGAGCTGCTATTATGTAAAATTAGAAATAACCTAAATATATCTGGAGTGACTCATACCAACAGGTCTTTTAAGATATAATTAGGGACTAATTATAGTTTGTAAACTGTATAATTTTTAACTACAACAGCACTATACAACAGCATTTTCCCTTGCATAGATTGCATAAAAAATGTAATGTTTGCAACAGAGTATCAAAAACATATATATATATATATATATATATATATATATATATATATATATATATATATATATATATATATATATATTTATATATATATATATATATATATATATATATATATATATATATATATAGATATATATATATAAATAGATATAGATATATACATATACAGTGTGGCCAAAAGTTTGACATAAATAAAATTTTTTAGAAAGTCTGCTGCTTCAGTGTTCTTAGATCTTTTTGTCAGATGTTGCTTTGGTATACTAAAGTATAATTACAATCATTTCTTACTGTAAGCGTCAAAGACTTTTATTGACAATTACATTAAGTTTATGCAAAGATTTAATATTTGCAGTGTTGACCCTTCTTTTTCAAGACCTCTGCAATTCACCCTGGCATGCGGTCAATCAACTTCTGACTGATGGCAGGCCATTCTTGCATAATCAGTGCTTGGAGTTTGTCAGAATCTGTGGGTTTTTTTTCCACCCTTTCTTCTTTTTTTCACCTTTCTTCTTCACTGTCCAAAATAGATGGTTAAGCAACAATAATGGAGTTATGATAGTGTATACCTGCACAAACAGAATCAGCCTCTCTTTTGTTACCATGCATTATGAGAAAGTCCCAGGTGACATGGATTGTAGCAAACCTATACAGCAAAGCAGGCTATAGATCGATTGAACATTGGCCCATTCAGAAAGGACCAGTCAATTTTTTAACCATCTATGGGAATGTTGTAAAATTGTCCTTATATCAGCACTGCAGCTACAGTAGCTGGCTGAATTGCTGAACAGAGGATAGAGAATTCCTCTAAACACCTCGAATGTGTGGATAGAGGAATATATGTTGTTTTTTTTTTCAGCCATCAGGCTGAAAAATCGATCCATCCATGGCCAACTTAAGGAGTTTTAAGAGAAAATAAAAATATACAGGTATTCTTTGTGGTTGGTTCACACATAAAGCATTTCTTTGGTTTAGTGCAAGTGAATGTAGACCTTGAATCATTTTATGAATCCCTCTGGATCATGTGCAATTGTGAATACATTATTTTACTCTGTTATCCTCTGTATTTATGGGCCTTAAATGACTGGACTATGCCCTTATTAACCATCTAGGAAGATAGCACATGTATTTTTCTATTAGGCCCACATTCTGTGGCCCAGATTCAGATAGATTTGTCTATCTATCGGCGGGCGTAACGTATCGCAGATACGGTATGCCGCCCTAACTTAGGGCGCAAGTTCCGTATGCAGAAAGAACTTGCGCCCTTAGTTACGGCAGCGTAACATATGTGTATCGGCGTAAGCCCGCCTAATTCAAATGGGGATGATGTGGGCGTGTTTAATGTTAATTCATTGTGACTCGAAATTCCGCCGCAAGTCGTCATTGCTTTAGACGTGAGCGTAACTTACTATTCACGAACGACTTACGCAAACAACGTAAAATGTTCAAAACTCGACGCGGGAACGACGTCCATACTTAACATTGGCTACGCCTCATATAGCAGGGGTAACTTTACGCCGAAAAAAGCCTAACGTAAACGACGTAAAAAGATGCGCCGGCCGGACGTACATTTCTGAATCGGCGTATCTACATAATTAACATATTAATTGCGTAACTATACGGAAGCGCCACCTAGCGGCCAGCGTAAATATGCAGCCTAAGATACGACGGTGTAAGACACTTACGCCGGTCGGATCTTAGGGAAATCTATGCGTAACTGATTCTCTGAATCAGTCGCATAGTTACGACCACGAACACTCAGGCCTTGTACACACGGTCGGACCAAACCGATGAGAATGGTCCGACAGACCGTTTTCATCGGTTCACCGCTGAAGTGGCCTGATGGTCTGATGTGTGTACACACCATCGTTCCAAAAACCGATTGGGTCAGAACGTGGTGACGTCAAACACACAACGTGCTGAATAAAACAAAGTTCAATGCTTCCAAGCATGCATCGACTTGATTTTGAGCATGCGCGGGTTTTGAACCGATGCTTTCTGTACTAGCCATCGGTTTGGACCGACCGGGCAGCGGTCCATCGGTTCGGATTCCGAAGGAAAACAGACCAATGGGCTATACACACGGTCGGTTTGGACCGATGAAACTGAAACTCGGTCCATTCTCATCGGTTTTGTCCGACCGTGTGTACGGGGCCATAGAGATACGACGGTGTATCCGGAGATACACCGTCGTATCTCCTTTCTGAATCCGGGCCTGTGTCTATAGATAATGGCATTGATTTACTAAAACTGGAGAGTGCAAAATCTGGTGGAGCTGTGCATAGTAACCAATCAGCTTCTAACTTCAGCTTGTTCAATTAAGCTTTGACACAAAAAAAAAAAAATAATAATCTGGAAGCTGATTGGTTTCTATGCAGAGCTGCACCTGATTTTAAACACTAAAGTTTTAGTAAATAAACCCCAAAGTGTATACTTTGTCCACATATACCAAGGATGAAAACAACGCAAAACAGCAAGAGTAAAGCCGCGTACACACGACCATTTTTCATGTCATTGAAAAAAGTTTTTCTCGACGTGATTCTTGTCAAGCCTGCCTTGCATACACACGATCGTGAAAAAAAAAATGCTCGAGCAAAGCGCAGTGACGTACAACGGCACTATAAAGGGGAAGTTCTATTCGATTGGTGCCACTCTTTGGGCTGACTATGCAAATTTCCCTTCTCATAACCTGCTTCTGAACATGCACGTTTTTTCCCCCGTCGTTAAAGCCTACACACGACCTTTTTCACGACGTGAAAGAATAGAGCATGTTCTAAATTTTTAATGGCCATTTTTCACGTCCAAAAATGCTCTGTAGCCTACACACGGTCGTTTTTAATGACCAATTAAAAAAATTCAATTTTCTCGTCATGAAAAACGGTCGTGTGCATCAGAAACCCAATCTCTCACTGTAATTCTTGAGACTGTCACCACAGATTTTTTTCTGTATACAGTATATAAATGTAGTATACATATTGTTTTATAAATGAATACCTGCACGTGCCTGAATAGGCACTCACTGGTCATTTTATTAGGTATAACTCTTTAATTGCCTGGTAACACAAGTTGTTAACCAGTCAATCACAAGGCAGCAACTCAATGCATTTAGGCAGTGGTGAAGACAACTTGCTGAAGTTCAAACCAAGCATCAGAATGGGGAAGTAAGGGGGGTTTAGGTGACTTTGAAGGTGGCATGGGTATTGGTGCCAGATGGGCTGGTCTGAGTATTTCAATAAACTGCTGATCTTCTGGGATTTTCACACACAACCATCTCTAGAGTTTACAGAGAATGGTCTGAAAATGAGAGAAATATCCAGTGAGCGGCAGTTGTGTGGTCAAAAATGCCACGTTAGGGGTCAGAGGAGAATTGGCAGACTGGTTTGAGATGATAGAAAAGCAACAATAACTCAAATAAGTATTCATTACAAATAATGGTATGCAGAATACCATCTCTGAATGCACAACACATCAAACCTTTAAACAGATGGGCTACAGCAGCAGAAGACCACACTGAGTGCCACTCCTGTCAGCTAAAAACAAGAAAACAAGAAACCGAGACTAAAATTCGCACAGGCTCACGAAAATTGGGCAAAAGAAGATTGGAAAAACGTTGCCTGGTCTGATGAGTCTCGATTTCAGTTGCGAGATGGTAGGGTCAGAACTTGGCGTAAACAACATGAAAGCATGGATCCATCCTGCCTTATGTCAACGGTTCAGGCTGGTAGTGGTGGTGTAATGGTGTGGGGGATATTTTCTTGGCACACTTTGGGCCCTTTAGTATGAATTGAACATTGTTTAAATGCCACAGCCTACCTGAGTATTGTTCCTGACCATGTCCATCCCTTTATGACTACAGCGTACCCCTCTTCTGATGGCTCCTTCCAGCAGGATAATGCACCATGTCACAAAGCTCAAATCATCTCACCACTGGTTTCTTGAACATGACAATTAATTCACTGTACTCCAATGGCCTCCACAGTCACCAGATCTCAATCCAATAGAGAACCTTTGGGATGTAGTGGATTGAGAGATTCACATTATGGACGTGCAGTCGACAAATCCGTAGCAACTGTGTGTTGCATACTGTTCAATGTCCAGCAAGGCCAAAACAAACTAATATATGTGGTGCTGCATTAGACACAGGCAGTGCTATATATGTGTGGGGTTATTTAATAAAATGCTTGTTTACAACAGTTCACAAAGAAAGATATTTGAAAAATTTCACAAAGCTCCTAAAACAAATTGCTGGCATTTCATAGAAAACTCAAGTTTACCATATGCTGCCTCTGCAGTCACAACCGTCACTCGGATAAAAATGTGTCTAAACCTTGTGCCACAGGCATACCTGATAAGGATCCTTCTCCAATAGCATGCAGCAACAGCCCTGAAGAAGGGGGAGCCTCTGTCCCCCCCAAAACACGTTGGCTTGATTTTATTTGTTGCTACCCTCAATAAAACTTATTTTCAAACTCACATTTACTGGACACCGGGCGCTATTTTCCATCTGCTTTCCAAGTTTACAATATGTCTATGACTGTGAAGACAAAATATGATGAAAAAAGAGTGCTCAAGACACCACAGAAGGTTATATTATCATTGAAGTGGCAATGCTCTTAAAAAACACCCAAAAACTTCCTCCTAAAGGCTGTTTTTAAATTCTATGCACTAATTTATAACAAAAAATATACTGTACTCCAACAACTGTGATTCAACAGTAAGGCTCCTAAAGAAGATACATCTTGGAATAACAGCCACAAGGAACATTTCTTGATCCTCAAGGATAAAGAACTCTTATGCCGCATACACACCATCACTTTATGTGATGAAAAAAAACGACACTTTCTGTGAAGTAAAAAATGACGTTTTTGAAACTTCAATTTTCAAAGACGAAGTTGCCTACACACCATCGTTTTTCTCACAATGTTCTTGCAAAGTGAGGTTACGTTCCACCACGTTTTACCATTGAAGTAGCTTCTGGGCATGCGTGGATGAAAAAACGTCTTACAAAACGACGTTTTTTGCTACACACGGTCAATTTTTGTGAAGTAAAAAGTGCACTTTTGAAAAACGACACATAAAATTGAAGCATGCTTCAATTTTTTTTGGTCGTTTTTTACAAGACATAAAACAACGTTTTCCCCCACACATAGTCAATTAAAGTGACGTTTTTAAAAACGTCATTTTTTTTCATCACATAAAGTGATGGTGTGTACGGGGCATGAGGCCGCGCACACACGGTCGATCAAAACCGATGGAAACGGACTGAAGGACCGTTTTATCGGTCCAAACAGATGGTGTGTGGGCCCCATTGGTCAGTTATCCTTCAGTCCAAAATTTTAGAACTTGCTTTAAAATTGAACCGATGGACGCCTAACCGATAGGTCAAACCCGACAGTTAGTATGCAAAAGCATCGGTTAAAAACCCACGCATGCTCAGAATCAGGTCGACGCCTGCTTGGAAGCATTGAACTTCATTTTTCTCAGCACATCGTTGTGTTTTACGTCACCGCGTTGAACTCGATCCGTTTTTTAACTGATGGTGTGTAGGCACATCAGACCATCAGTCAGCTTCATCGGATGGACTGATCGGGTGTACGCGGCCTTACAAGCTCATGCTAAGGTGGGATCATAAATCCTTAGTGATTCCTAAACTGTATTCCTTTGCTTCTTCTTATTGATTCTGTAATTGTGGGGCCATAGGTGACCTCTTTCTCGTAGGTTGGACTTGCCCTTCTGCCATTAATTTCTGGAATGAAATAGAAGTTCCCATTTTCAATAAGCTTACACTTATGTGATACTAACCAGTTTTATTAAGTTATCAAATACAATGCTATTTCAATCAAGTTAAAAATTCTCTCTCGTGTATGTTATCTGCAGCTTGCTAGATGATAGCTGTGTCTTGGATAGCTATTGATCTTTCAAAAAATAAATGGCTTGTCAAGATAGAAGAGCAAGAACAAAGAAAAAGCCTATTTCAAATCTCATTATCCAAACTGTAACTGGCCTATGGAACTATGAATGTTCTTCAATGCTCTGGCAAAAACTTTGTATTATCTTTTTCCAATTTATGGTAGTTTAGATATACCTAAATTTTTGCTTGATACTTCTGACAAAAGCCATACATGGGCCAGACTGTATCTTTCAGGTTTACAGAAACTGTAATTAACCACTTGGCTACCAGGCCATTTCTGACATTTCTCTCCTACGTGTAAAAATCATAATTTCTTTGCTAGAAAATTTACATAGAACCCCCAAAGATTATATATGTTTTTTTTTTTAGCAGAGACTCTAGAGCAGGGATATGCAGTTAGCGGACCTCCAGCTGTTGCCAAACTACAAGTCCCATGAGGCATAGCGAGACTCTGACAGCATCAAGTATGACACCCAGAGGCAGAGGCATGATGGGACTTGTAGTTTGGCAACAGCTGGAGGTCCGCTAATTGCTTATCCCTGCTCTAGAGCATAGGGTAAGCAACCTCGGCACTCTAGCTGTTTTAAAACTACAAATCCCATCATGCCTATCCCTCTAGGAGTCATACCTGTGATTGTGAGGGTCTTGCAATGTCTCATGGGACTTGTAGTTTCATCACAGCTGGAGGGCAGAGATTGTCTACCCCTGCCCTAGAGAATAAAATGGCAGTCGTTGAAACTTTTTATCTCACACAGTATTTGAGCAGCAATTTTTCAAACACGTTTTTGGGGCAAAAAAAAATGTTTCATGTATTGAAAAAGCAAAAAAACAGGAAAGTTATTCTAATTTTTTTGCATAATGTGAAAGATGATGTTACGCAGAGTAAACCTCAGTTATCTAACATGTCACGCTTCAAAATTGCACATGCTCATGTAATGGCGCCAAACTTCGGTACTTAAAAATCCTCAATAGGCAACACTTTAAAATGTTTTACTGGTTACATGTTTTGAGTTAATGAGGAGGTCCAGGGCTAGAATTACTGCTTTCACTCTAATGAAAGCAGCGATACCTCACATGTGTGGTTTGAACACCGTTGACATATGTGGGCGCAAGGCGCGTTCGCTTCTGCGTGCGAGCACAGGGGGACAGGGGCGCTTTAAAAAATATATATTTTATTGTTAATTTTACTTTTATTTTTCAAGTTTGACACTTTCTTTTTACATTTCATTTCTGATCACTTTTATTCCGATGACACGGAATGTAAACAACCCTTGTAATAGGAATATAGCATGACAGGTCCTCTTTACAGTGAGATCTGGGGTCAATAAGTCCCCAGATCTCACCTCTAGGCTGGGATGACTGAAAAAAAAAAACAATCTCAGCTTCCCAGCCGAGGCGGCGACATTTTTTCAAATGCAGGGGCCAGGCGCGATGTCATAACATTGTTCCCGGCCTCTGAACAATCATAGAGACTCTGGCAAACATCTGGTCCGCCAAAAACCTCTATCGTCAGCATCCGGCGCCAGTGGTTCCCTTCTCAGGCTCACCGCTGGCAGGGGTGAGTCGGTAGAAGCACCAGAGGGCAGCAGGGGAGGGGGACGACCCCTCTTGCCACCTGTAAAAATGATCAAGCGGCTCATGAGCCGCTATGATCATTCTTATGGTGCAGGAAATCTCAGGCGCTAAAAGAAGATATCTGAATGATGTCTGTAGCTGCAGGCATCATTCACATATCACCGCTCAAACCCGACGACATCATATGACGTGTGGGGGCAGGAAGTGGTTAAAGACAACCTTTATTTTGTTTTGGATAGGGTGAGGTAAGGTTAGACCTTTTGCCATGTTTGTATTAATCTCCCTGGCAGAACACAGAAAATGTATATATGTAAAAAAAAAAAAAAATATACGCAGGGGTTTTAACCCTTCACTACTTAAACAAAGCAAAACCATGAACAGTATATGTATACAGTACAGTCAGGCTGCATTGCTGATCAGGGTGCATTGCTGGACACTGATCAGGCTGCATTGCTGGACACTAATCAGGCTTATATGCTGGACACAGGCCAGGCTTCATTGCTGGGCACTAACCAGGCTGCATTGCTGGACAATGACCAGGTTGTATGGCTGAGCACTAATTAGACTTCATTACTGGGCACTGATCAGACTGCATTGCTGGGCACTGATCAGGCTTAATTGCTGGACACAGGCCATGCTGCATTGCTGGACACAGGTCAGGCTGCATTGATGGGCACTGATCAGGCTGCATTGCTGGGCACTGATCAGGATGCATTGCTGAAAACAGGTCAGGCTGCACTGCTGGGCACTGATAAGGCTGCATTTCTGGAAACAGGTCAGGTTGCATTGCTGGACACTGATCAGGCTGCACTGCTGGACACAGGTCAGGATGCATTGCTGGACACTGATCCGGCTGCATTGCTGGACACTGATCAGGCTGCATTGCTGGGCACTAATCAGGCTGCATTGCTGGGCACTGATCAGACTGCATTGCTGGACACTGATCAGGCTGCATTGCTGGGCACTAATCAGGCTGCATTGCTGGGCACTGACTAGGCTGCATTGCTGGACACAGGCAGGGCTGGACTTACCATTGGGCCTGACTGGGCTCAAGTCCATGGATCCTGCCCATGTTTTTTTTAATAATATGCCGGTCATTTAAAGTGGATAGAAAAGGTCCTGGACCGCCGCACTCCTTGAAACAATGGCCCAGATTCAGGTAGAATTTGCCCCTTTTTTACGGAGGCACAGGGCAGCGTTTTTGCCCTGCGCCCCCGCAAATTATCTGCGCTGCGCGCGATTCACGGAGCAGTAGCTCCGTAAATTGCGTGTGCGCTCTTTAAAATTGCCCTGCGTAAGGGCGCCTAATGTAAATAATCCCGTAGGGGGCAGAAATCATTTAAATTAGGCGCGCTCCCGCGCCGAGCGCATGCTCCGTCGGGAAACTTTCCCGACGTGCATTGCACCAAATGACGTCGCAAGGACGTCATTTGCTTCCAAGTGAACGTGAATGGCGTCCAGTGCCATTCACGAATCACTTACGCAAACGACGTGAAATTCAAATTTCACGACGCGGGAACGGCGGGTATACTTTAGCATTGGCTGCCCCTACTATTAGAAGGGGCAGCCTTACGCTAAAGACGCCGTACGGAAACTCCGTAACTTGCGTACGCAGGGCCCGCGCAACATTGTGAATCGGTGTTAGTATGCAATTTGCATACTATACACTGAGCACAATGGGAGCGCCCCCTAGCGGTCATCGCAAGAATGCAGCCTAAAATCTGCGTGGCATAAGAGCCTTATGCCACGCAGATTTTAGCCTGCAGTCGGCGTTACGATGTTCCTGAATCAGGAGCATTCGTAACGCCGGAGCAAGTCAGCAATTGCGCTGCGTAACTATGGTTACGCAGGCGCAATTGCTCTCTGAATCTGGGCCAATGTCTTTATTTAGCAAATGAAGTTCAAAAAACAAAAAACAACCAAAAACAATGCAGGCAAAAAGAAGAAGTGGACAAAAGGAAAAGGATGGCTGACATGTTTCACATCGTAAGATGCTTACTCGTAGCTGGTCATTTAAAGTGGTTGTAATGTAAACCTCCGGACACAACATTGTCTTCAAAAATAGCCCATAACACAGGCAGCTGATCATTTGCAGGACATCACCGCGCTCGCGCACCTTAACCCCTCTAAACTGGCATTTAAAGCTTGCCGGAATGTAGCCTGTGAGAACTTCCCCTCTGTTCGGCACAGAGAAGTCTTGCGGTGTTTAGCTCCTTCCACTCTTCCTGATACTCCCCCGTGTGACTAAAGAAGACGTCACAAAAGGGGAGTGAAAGAAAACAGCAGCCGCAGACACAGCAATAAATGGTTACGGCGCAACAGCACATGCACAAGATTACCGACAGGGACACAGTAAGAGCGGAAGCGACGTCATAATTTGAATCACATAACAGCAGTACGAATAGCATTTGAGATACCCGGAAATACAGAGCGAAATAATCCTAAAAAAGGTATTTGCAGGCCTCGTTTTTGGGTGATATATATGTATATATATATATGTATTGCATTGGGATGAGCTGTTAAAACGTAATAATTGAAAAACTGCAAAAATCGTCCGGGGTTTAGTTCAGAATCGCGATTTTTATTCTCAGTTTATGCAGAATTGTGTAGCTCTAATACATAGCTTGTGTATGCATCATTTTGTTCTATTTAAAGTAATGCATAGAAGGTAGGGCCCGAAAGTGACTCAAGCCCAGGGGCCCCCACCACCCTGCCCTGGACACAGGTCAGGCTGCATTGCTGGACACTGATCAGGCTGCACTGCTGGACACAGGTGAGGATGCATTGCTGGGCACTGATCAGGCTGCATTGCTGGATACTGATCAGGCTGCATTGCTGGATACTGATCAGGCTGCATTGCTGGATACTGATCAGGCTGCATTGCTGGCCACTGATCAGGCTGCATTGCTGAACACTGATCAGGCTGCATTGCTGGATACTGATCAGGCTGCATTGCTGGGCACTGATCAGGCTGCACTGCTGGAAACCGGTCAGGCTGCATTGCTGGGCACAGATCAGGCTGCATTGTTGGACACAGGTCAGGATTTATTGCTGGGCACTGATCAGGCTGCATTGCTGAACACTGATCAGGCTGCATTTCTGGGCACTGATCAGGCTGCATTGCTGGGCACTGATCAGGCTGTATTTCTGGACACTGATTGCTGGATACCGATCAAGCTGGACACTGATCAGGCTTCATTGTTGGGCACTGATCAGGCTGCATTGCTGGACACTGTTCAGGCTGCATTGCAGGGCACTGATCAGGCTGCATTGCTGGACACAGGTCATGCTGCATTGATAGGCACTGATTGGGCTGCATTGCTGGGCACTTACAGTATCAGGCTGCATTTCTGGACACAGTTCAGGCTCCATTGCTGGACACTGATTAGGCTGCACTGCTGGGCACAGGTCAGGATGCATTTCTGGACAGGGATCAGGCTGCACTGCTGGACACAAGTCGGGCCCCAGGCTGGCACACTTAGCACTTCAGGCCCCAGGCTGGCACACTTAGCACTTCGGGCCCCAGGCTGGCACACTTAGCACTTCAGGCCCCAGGCTGGCACACTTAGCACTTCCGGCCTCACATGTGTGCGGACACCTTGGGGCAGGAGGGGCCCCACATATTGGAGCCTGCAAAGAAACATAGTGCAAGAGGGGCCCCCAGACCTCAGAAAGATCCTGCATAGAGACATACTGCAGAGGGGGCCCTCAGTCATTGCAACTTGTTTTAGAAATTCCCTGCAAGGGAACCATTATCACACAGTGAGGTGGTTTTTTGTTAGTATAGCATACAGGTTAAATTATTTTGTTGTTACATCTGTATCTATATTTATTTTGGAAGTATCCTCATAAACTGTCACTTAGTAAATATTGCACTTTATTTGTTAAATATATACACACACACTTTTTTTTTATGTGGGAAGGGGGGTAGGGAATCTTGGGTGAGTTTCCACACTTGTTTTCCTAGGACTTGGCCCCTGGGGCCATGTATTGGATGAGAACCTTCTTCCCTCAGTCAGAACACTAAAGATGGGTCATGGATGGGTCTTCCAGCATGACAATGACCCAAAACATAACGGCCAAGGCAACAAAGTAGTGGTTTAAGGAGAAGCACATTAAGTCCTGGAGTGGCCTAGCCAGTCTCCAGACCTTAATCCTATGGAAAATGTATGGAGAGAGCTACAACTTTGAGTTGCCAAGCGACAGCCAAGAAACTTTAAGAATTTAGAGCAGATCTGAAAAGTAGAGTGGACCAAAATCCCTACTAAGATGTGTGCAAACCTGGTAACCAACTACAAGAAACGTCTTACCTCTGTGCTTGCCAACAAAGCACTAAGTCAAGTTTTGCTTGGGGATCAAATACTTTTTTACTCACTTAACTGCAAATCAATTTATAACATTTGTATTGTGTTTATCATGATTTTTGGTTGATATTCTGCCTCTATCATTTAAAATACACCTATGATAAAAATTATACATTAAACAAAGAAAAACTATTTTGGCTTTACATGCACATTAAACACATTGCTGGGTTAAGCCTTTATTTTGGCCTTTGAAGTTGTGGACACATTTAACCCGCAAACCATTTATCAAGTGCTCTGTCATTAGAGCAGAGCTAGAGTAAAACACTGGGTTCCCTACCATGTCCCAGAGCAGGGTTTTCCAGAACCCCCCCACCTCATTTACTGTTCCCCCAACCGAGGAAAAGTTTCAGATATGAGTAAAGTAGAGACTCCTTTACCACAGGTAACAGAGAGAACAGGACACGAGAGGGAAAGATTTCACGGTTCAAATTTTGGCTGATTTTGCAGAAATTTAAGCCTTAGGTAGCCCTGAAAGCAACACATCTGATCTGAAATTGAATTAGCTGAACAGAAAGTTCATGGTTGACAGTAAATGTAGCCAGTCAAATGATCAGGTGCAGTCACTGTTCGGGTATCCTGCTAGCTGCAAGAGCAGTGGCTTTCAGAATACATTAGCTGGCGGGGGGGGGGGGGTCCTCTATTCATGCTGCTAAAGCTGGCCACACATTGTACAATTTTCTTGTCCACTTTCCTTTAGATTTACCTGCAAGTGTTTAGGTTTGACCTCATATTATATGGTTTTGGTAAATCTAAAGGAAAATTGGACAAGAAAATTGTATAATGTGCAGCCAGCTTTAGAGTGGATAAGGGAAAAATTTGCAGGTTGAATGAGAGAAATCTTGAAGGAGTTGTAAATAAAACATTTTTTTTTGATGAAATGACTGTTTACAGGGTATAGAGACTAGTAGGTAGATTCAGGTACGTTGGCGTAACTTTGCGGCGGCGTAGCTTAAGGAATTTAAGCTACGCCGCCGTAAGTTAGCGAGGCAAGTACATGTTTCACAATGTACTTGCTTGCTAAGTTACATCGGCGTAGCCTAAATCGGCGGGCGTAAGGGCGCCTAATTCAAATGTGTTTGAGGGGGGCATGTTTTATGCTAATGGCGCTTGACCTCACGTTTTTTACGTTTTTTTTACTGCGCATGCGCCGGGCGCCTACATTTCCCAGTGTGCATTGCGGCTAAGTACGCCGCACGGGCCTATTGATTTAGATGTGGACGTAAACAACGTAAATCCCGATTCACGGACGACTTACGCAAACGACGTAAAAAATTTGAATTTCGACGCGGGAACGGCGGCCATACTTGACATTACTATTCCAATAGGGCCTAGCTCTAACTTTATGCGGCCTATTTCTTACGTAAACGGCGTAAAAGTACTGCGTCGGCCGGGCGTACGTTCGTGAATCGGCGTATCTCCTCATTTACATATTCTACGCCGACCGCAATGGAAGCGCCACCTAGCGGCCATCCAAAATATTGCAGTCTAAGATAGGACGCGCAAGCCGTCGTATCTTAGATATGTTTGCGCCGTAAGTTACGGCGGCGTAGTGTATTTCTGGCGGCGGAATTCAAATCGGCGATTAGGGGGCGTGATTCATTTAAATGAAGTGCGTCCCCGCGCCGAATGAACTGCACATGCTCCGTTTCGAAATTTCCTGCCGTGCATTGCGCGAAATGACATCGCAACGACATCATTTTTTAAACTTAGACGTGACTTACGTCCATCCCGATTCACGGACGACTTACGCAAAAAAAAAAAAATCTAATTTAGACGCGGGAATGACGGCCATACTTAACATGGCAAATCTAACTATACGCCGCAAAATACCAGCTTTAACTATACGCCGGAAAAAGCAGACTAGAGACGACGTAAGAGAATGCTACGGCCGCGCGTACGTTCGTGGATCGTCGGAAAAAGCTCATTTGCATACCCAACGCGGAAAACGACGCAAACTCCACCCAGCGGACGCCAAAGTATTGCATCTACGATCCGAAGGCATACGAAGCCGTACGCCTGTCGGATCAAACCCAGATGCCGTCGTATCTTGGTTTGAGGATTCAAACTAAAGATACGACGCGGGTAATTTGAAAGTACGCCGGCGTATCTGTAGATACGCCAGCGTACTCTCTCTCTGGATCTGGCCCACAGTAATCACACCTCCTTGATTAGTGACCACAGAGAGAAAGCTCCCAGTACTGTGGTTATCAGGAAACAGACAACCAGGAAGTGTGGAGATCAGAGAAGAATTACAGCAACTTGAGAGCAAAAACGAACAATGAGGACATGAAAACAGCACTGCATTAAGGTAAAGGAAGCTATTAAGATAAAAAAAAATTCCTTTACAAACCCTTTAACCTCCCTGGCGGTATGATTCTTTCAGAAAAAAGGTGCTGAAAGCGGTACCATTATTTGCAAGGAAATTTGGCGTTTTATACTGTAGGCCTGTAATTTTTAGGAATAACTCACTTAAATCTGACCAAACAAGAGTATTGTAGGGATCCCGGGTATGACATTTTTTTTAAAAACAAAATTATAAATTATAATATAATAAATAATTATAAATAATTATAACAAATAATAATATAATTATAATAAAAATTATTCAATAATTTAATCAACTCAAAATCACTGAAATTTGCTCAGTTGCAGAATTGTCGCTGTCATTACTTTTATTTTTTTATGACGAATTTCCCCACAAATCGCTATTTCACAATTCTGCAAGTGTATATAATTTATTATCGCTGTTTTCTAGCTCATCTAAAACCATTTTTGACATAAAGGGACACTTTTGGTTGCTATGGACAATCTACAGTTTGCAGGCAGAAAGAACAGTTTTTATTATATAAAAGTACATGTAGGGCACAGGGCAGACCACTAGGGACAAGGGGGGTGTGTATTTTTTACATACAGTACTGTAATCTATAAGATTACAGTATACTGTGTGTATTGTGTTTGTTTACGTTTTTGAATTTGGCGCCGTTCTCCGCTCCCGTGCGTCGTAACGTCGCAGGGAACGGAGATCGGTGGCACAGGAGGACGCTGTGTGAATCGAGCGAGGTCCTGCTCGCTCACACAGCGCGGTGGCATCGCTGGATCCAGGGACAAGGTAAGTAAACACAGTCTGTGGATCCAACGAGGCAAGCCCGAGTCTGACTCGGGGTTACCGATCGCAGCACAGAAATCTAACCCCGAGTCAGACTCGGGAACACCGCCAGGAGGGTTAATGTGTATGGCTTGCCTGAGCCTTCAGAGGACCATGTTCTGGGATAGAAACAAGCATCTTGGGAGGGGCTTTCTTTCACCACCAGACTTCTAGAAATCAACAGTTGATTTATTTTGCTTTATATTTGCTTTAACAATTTTGGCTGCCTAATATATTTACTAAATACATTAGTATACATACTGTACACACAAATACATACTGTATACACATATACATACATACGTACATACATACATACACACACTATAAATATGTTGGTAACAAAATGAAAATACTACAATTTCAACAGAAAACACAAATTTATTTTTTATATATATATATATATTTTTTTATATGAATTATTTAATGGCAAGGGATATGTACATGGTGTTTTTTTTTTTTATATTGCAACATTTCAAAAGATGAGAAAATAAAGACACCATGGTGCAGTCTGTTAATGTTATTTTTAACGTCATATGGTTGTGTGGAAGACAGATTTGGTCTACAGTACTATGTCAGCATTCCATACTATATTTAATTAATAAAAAAGCAAATCAGGACATTACATCATTACATAATAACTAGATGCGAACAACTGGATCACTTTTAGAATAAAGATATACAGAAAAAATAAAAAAATCATGTTTCACAGGATTTAATTGGCATGGCTCAACGCATTTTTTTTTTTTTTTTCTATTTGTAGAAAATTAACTGCTTAGTCATATACCTGCATTAATCAATGTACATCCACAATTTAGTAACATTTAAAGTTGGTTTGATAATTCACAAAAGTGGAATAATACAATTTCAAAAAGTCTGTTCATGGTGTGACAGACCAAGAAAAAGAAAACAGTCCATTTCTTCATGCATGCATAGCACTGACGTAAACAGCTTAAAGATTTAAACTAAAGAATAAAAGCTATTGCGTATATGGCTGTAAGAATATATTTATACTGTTACAGAATATAATCCGTAGGAAAAAAAATCAATCACAATATTTCTATTCACAAACTTTAAAGGGCCAGTAAACCTAAAACCTAAGTAGACCTACATAACAGAGCTATTAGTAACATTAATGGGTAAATATATGAATTACTGGGACAAATTAGAACAAAAAAAAAATGAAGGAGAATTGTTTTTCAAGACATAGTTAACTTTCTGTCAAATCATTTTAACAAAAGACTTTGCATTTAACCTGTTCAGCCTTAAACAGACATTACATAAAAAAAAAATTCACAGCATATGTTTGCACCATATGATACATTACAAATTCTGCTAAGGTAAAGAATATTTACATAAACACATTTGTGAATGTTATTACTAGCTTCCAAATGCAAAACAACCCGTGTTCAGGTTTAGTGGCCCTTTAGCAGGTAACAAAGTGTTCTGTGCAGATAGCAAGCAAAAGCCTTTTTTCATTTATATAGCTATATGTTTTTCTTACTATAAGATGGTACATGATAGAGTTGCAACTTCAAGTGAAAAAAATAGAAAACAGTGATAAAAAGTAACATTAACAGAATTTTTTTCTTGTGTAAAATTAAAGCAATGAGAATAGTTTTAATTCTTCCAACATACCTTGGTATTTAATATGTGCTACCTGACCATTAAAGTTCAAACTTTTATCACATACAGTACACAATTTCTATCTCACTTTAGGACTACACATAAAATACAGATTTTGTGAAAATTACCCTGATTTTATAATTTGACTTTGCATTTTTCTTTGCCATTTATTAAAAACCACCTATCACCCATTCATATTTAACCATACATAATTTGACAGATATCCTTGGTAAATATAAAATACCTAACAACTACTGAATACTACAAATTTGCACAACTGTTTCTAACTTAATACAGTAGTTCCAAGTTACTATCCCCAGTCAGCAAACAGCATACTGAAGTGATAGTAATTAAGGGATAACTGCATTTTAGATAAAGTATTATTCAAATTTAAATGGCCCTAAGCTAAAAACTCTAAAATAACTTTGAAACTAATCTAAATAAACCAGGACTAAATTATTAAAGAAATCATTTTTGTCTGGGTTGTCTACCACCAATAATATACCGAACTAGTAAAACATAAAAAATATAAAAGTTTACATTTGAATTAATATAGCTTGGCAAATTTAGACATATCAAACAGTAAAATTAGAAAGGAAATGTCATATTGTCTTCTGTGTAAGTGAAATTGTCTTTTAATAGATCTTCAGGTGTGGCTGAGATGAAAGTATGAAATATATACCACACAAAAGCATTACACATAGAGACATTCTGTGCTCAAATAAACACTTGTGATTGGGACACAAAGGAAGGATGCAGCTTGTCTAAGAGATACCATCCAGTTGTCTTGAGTGTTTACAGTTAAAGGCTTGCAAGGCTTATCGTTAGCTATAAAAAAAAGCAGAGAAATCCATCAGAATAACTAGCAATTATTTTGTGCATCATGTAAATAGGAACTTTACTTGGAAAAGACTGATGATTTTCTGTAAAGGATGGATAGAGGGGAGGGGCTGATTTCTGACATGTTATTGCTATAGGCTACTGCATGTTGGCAAGATTCCTCTGCCTGATTGTGGGAAATTTCCTATGGGCTCCAGCATCTTATGCAGGCAGGG
Source organism: Rana temporaria (assembly GCF_905171775.1). Taxonomy (NCBI): domain Eukaryota; kingdom Metazoa; phylum Chordata; class Amphibia; order Anura; family Ranidae; genus Rana; species Rana temporaria. The sequence continues at coordinate 469,544,872 of NC_053489.1, read as the reverse complement.
CACGCTGCAGGTTAAAAGGTCCCGTAAAGTAGTTGTAAAGTCAGATTTTATGCCGTACTGCATTCTATGCAGTAATGTAAAACAAACATCTGCATGCAGCTCCTCCCACAGCCCCTCCCCCTAATTAAAACCTGAGCCTGATCTCGATACAACGATGCAGAAGAATTTCCTTCCACTGTTGTCAATCAGAGCCAGTGACAAGAGGAATAGAGGCAGGGTTATGGCCCGCATTGTGTGCCTTATCGACACACAGCAGGGCTTGGAAACTAACATGTTCGAGTGTCCCCATAGCAAGTGGCTTGCTATGGGGGTACTCGTGGGGGGGGGGGGGTTCCAGTAGTGCAAATGGGGGACCCCAAAAGAGGAGGATTAGGACTGCTCTGTGCAAAACCATTGCACGAAGCAGGTAAGTATAACATATTAGTTGCGAAAAACATATTCTAAAACCCCAAAAATGTGTGTAATAAAATATAAGCAGCGCTGTAAACAATGTAAGATGAAATATCCGTTTTCACAGGTATTCAAAAATAATGCTAATGTCCATAAACATCACCATGTGAATAGTGCACAAATCCCATGACTAAGTCTTTTATGACGAAACATGTCAGGACGTGGCTGTGCGGGAACCATCTGAAGTGAACGTGTGACGTATCAAGGCCGATCAAGGAAGCAGAGATCCAGGAAGGAACAGAGGGGAGGTGGTGAGCGATCAGTTGACACCTTGGATCTGCTGTGACCAATATACTCGGCTTTCGGTTCATCTCCGAACGAGTGTTTGCTGTGTAGTGTATTGCTCTATTTTTTGAGATTCATGTGAGTGCTATATTTGAAGATTTAAGTGTGGTATTAAACTGATTTTACGGTATCACGCTATTTTGAGCACTTATTTTATTTACATGCGGAGCTTTCTGGCAGTGAATTGGTTGGAACTGGGTTTATCTGCTATACCTACCAGGGAGGTCTTTTTGTACACGTTTACACGCCAAACACGAGAGTGTAAGGCAATTTGAGTTGGTGAGTTTTGCATCTGAAGGGAGAGGATTCACTGACACCGGGTGTGGTGGAAGATTGGAAGCTATTATCATTATTTTTTCACAAACCTACTTGATGTGTTATATGGACATATATTTAATTATTTTTAAAGACATTTACATATTTTTTTAAATTTGTGCACTATTCACTTTTTTCACATGGTGATGTTTATGGACATTAGCATTATTTTTGAATACCTGTGAAAACGGATATTTCATCTTACATTGTTTACAGCGCTGCTTATATTTTATTACACACATTTTTGGGGTTTTAGAATATGTTTTTCACAGTTTGATTTCTTTCAAAGTAGCTGCTTCACTCTTTTGCCAATTTGATTAACATTATATGTTCATAAGCGCAGTGGTGGGAACACAGAAAAGGCGGATTCATCTTTGTTACCATTATTTATAACATATTAGTTATTTTATTAAAATAAAAAATAAGCTTTACAATCACTTTACATCTTCTAAGTATTCAAACACTGGGAGGAATTAAAAACTGGGACTGAAACACGTGGAAAAGTCCTCCAGTTTCTAAAATGAATATATTCCTAAGCAAAAGGTGTAAAATCAATAAATGTAGTGTAAGTAGTTTGTTAATTTAGCACACAGGAAAATATAAACACAGAATAGAGACTTAGAAGAAAAAAATGTGGTGTGTAAAAAGGTTTTTAGGAGCAATGTAGTAATAGTCAATATATAGCACCCAAATATGCTTGTGTGAGAAAAAAGGTGGTGTGAAAATTGCATTTTGTTGCAAAATATATGTGTGTTATTTGTGGACAAAATATATAGATGGTGCTAAATGTGCATATTTGTCATATGTACCACAATTTTTCGAAAAGAAACCCATAGAGGTTAGAGATATAAATACAGTAAAACCTTGGATTGTGAGCATAATTCGTTCCAGAAACATGCTTGTAATCCAAAGCACTTGTATATTAAAGCAAATTTCCCCATAAGAAATAACGGAAACTGAGATGATTTGTTCCACAACCATTTATTCATATGTCCTTCAGTAGGTTGTGTAACCATAAAATGTCCATCCACAATTGGCAGCCTCTACAATTCAGCAGGAGCTATAGAGTATAAAAAAGAGAAGAGAGGCGCCCCTAATTGTAGCAATATGGTTACATTTAATGAAGGTACAACATTTAGCAACTCACATGGTTGATGATTAAAAGAGGCCCATCTAAGTATGCAGGCATCTGGGGTAAAACCATCCTCTGCACTGCCGACTCTCACCGCTGTCAGTCTGCAATCATGACAGGGAAGACTACCCCGCAAAGCGAGGCTTGAAGCACTCGTGGAGCACAACGTGGAAGGGATGACTTCGATGGCGGTGTTGAGGATGGTCTATGTGGACGGCTTTACCCTGAGTGCCTGCATAAATAGATGTGCCTGATTTATTCATCAACCATGTAAGTAGCTAAATGTTATACCTTCATTAAATGTAACCATATTGCTACACTTAGTGGTGCCTCTCTTCTCTTTTATATTCAGTTGTGACATGATGCTACTTGTATATCAAGACATCCCTCAATTATCAAGTCAAAATGTATTAAAAAAATAGCTTGTCTTGCAAAACACTCTCAGACCAAGTTATTCTCAATCCAAGGTTTTACTGTATAGGCATTAGTGAGATAACGATAACAGATATGGTGAAAATAAAGAATAGTTTACTCACATTACCATCTGTCAAAAATGATTTACACATATTTTAGTCCTTACTTTTATAATTTACTTTCAATCTTAAATTTACCTTAAAGTGTTTGTTAACCTAAATAAAATACAATAAATGGATCTTGTCCCTTTAAAGCATAATATACAGCACAGTGCTTGTGCTGTGTAATTTGGTCCCCTGAATCACATGAAGTATTTGGCTGATCCTGCCTGGTTCTGCCCTCCCCCTGTAAACTGACCACGGTTTATTATGGCTGCTGAGCCCTTACACCTGTTTACCTGCCTCTGTCATCCGCAGCTCTGCTATCTGCATCCCTTGTGCCCTCCTCCCCCTCCTTGCCTGTCAGCTCGTACCAGGGCCACCCCACCCCTTCCCGCTGCTGGAATAACATTTACATTACCATACTATCCTCGCTGTCTCTCAATCCTGTGTCCCCCTGTGTGTGTGATTTATAAAAAAGAAACCCCATTTCAGAGCATTGTTTGGTGATCACGTGACCGACTGGCTCACCCCTCCTCCCCTCCCAGCTGATGTCAGTGGGGGAATATTGGCCCCGTCCACTGCAGCTGTCAGACAGAGAAAGGAGAGCGCTGCCTGTTTACGTGATCACAGAGCGCCGCTCTGAAATAGGTATAACTTGTTTTTTTTCTTTATAAATCGCACAAACAGGGGGACAAAAGTTTGGGAGACAGAGGGGATAATGTAGTAATGTCAGAGTGGCTTAACATGCACTTTAATTATATAACGTTGTTTTCATTTACATGTAACATTTGCATCTTTATCATTTTCAACATTCAGATTGAGCTTCTTTATTCAATATTTATTTCATTTCATTTTTTTAAAAATAAAATTGTGAACATTTGACAATATAAAGCCCTTAGAAAAATGGTACACCTTTACAACATTGCACACACAGCTGGAACTCTCAATTTCTAATTTCTGTACATCAGTTTCTGCTATAGAGTTTGAACAAATAACTTTTGCTAATTTGGTTCAAAAGACACAGCGCTTTTAAAAATTGACACACTAGTCAAAGTACTTAATTTGGTGCAGGAGTCGTGCTTATTCTCTCAAATAAAATAATAGTTTATTAATTTGGTGCACATTGTCCCATCCTTGCTTCTGCACATGCTGTGACAGTGCTAGGCACTGCCATGGGGAAAATACACTTTTTACAGCTTTCTCTGGATTTTGCTATTCCTGGATTAGGCTCCGTAGTTTGGAGATTTTAAAGTGCTTTGGGTGGGAAGAAATCTCCAACTTCATGTCTAGGTTTTATTGAAGACCATCAGGGTGTGTCCAGGTACACACAGCCTTTATAATGAAGGACTAGGAATTAGTTGAGGGCTCCAGCCAGAGGGAGGTGTGCGTGTCTCTGAATACAGGTGTGTGTTCCTGTCTAGAGACAGAAGCAATCTACTCGAGAGACAGTACTCCAAGTGGGAGAGAGTCCATGCCCATGGGACTAAGAGAGTCTGTGTGACTAAGGCGACTTTCACACTTAGGCACTTTGTAGACGCTATATCGCTAAAAATAGCGCCTGCAAAGTGCCCTCAAAGAGAAACTCCAGTGTGAAAGCCCGAGGTCAAGCTGGGCAAGCTTATAAACTTTACATTAATCTGTTTGATAAAAGTTGGCTATCAGGCCTCTAAAACACAGTTTGGACTGGCATGGACTTCACTAAAAAACACATCTACCACTGGGACTAATATCACCCCATGTCACAATACATTCTACACATATATGAATGCTAATTCCCTGAATGTGAGTATTTTTATACACGTAAATTATATAATATGCATTTTCAAATATACCTCTGCACCACAGCTATACAGGATAGGCAATTCAAATCAAGTTTCTGTTTAAAGGAAAAGCAAAGCATGAATGTATTTAGTATTAATTAGTACCATTATGCATTTGTGAAAATCAATTCTGAAGAAACACAATGGTGGTATACAGAAACTATACAAGTTTACTACATACAGCATGTATTACTTTTACTATGTATAACAGTTTAAGGGTTCATATATGTTTTCAAAGGCAAAATAAACCTGTCAGGCCCACCAAAGTGTATAAATACTACCGATAAAGTGGGAAACCACACACGTACTGGTCTTTAAAGATAATGCATTCTCACCTAGTAAAGATCCAGTATAGGTAGTAGAGGCTCTGAATTAGACAGCTAATGAGAGTGGCAGGGCCTAGTTCCAGTAAATGGTAGTTTTCTTTCCATTTCAGCTTAAGGAACCATGTGTACAGCCTGGGCCTAGTACTCAAGGGGCTCCACATGGACTTAGGGAATGATTAGAAATCAGATATTCCATGTATCATCTATTTGAGTTTGATTTACTAAAAGTAAATACTAAAAGCAAATAGGGAATTTGCAGTTTATAAAGGAATTTACCTTGGATTGGTGAATGAGGCAAAACTCATCATTTAATTATGTGCAAGCAACAATAATGTGTTTGGGTATTCTTTGCAAAGTGATTTTTTTTACATCCACTAAGTGAAGGGAAGATTCCCATGTAAAGTGCAAACACATTCGCAAAGTGAACACCCGTATCCAAAGCACGCTACCCGGCCGGTCAGGAAGGGAGTGGGGACGAGCGAGCGCCCCCCCCCTCCTGAGCCGTGCCAGGCCGCATGCCCTCAACATGGGGGGGTTGGGTGCTCTGGGGCAGGGGGCGCACTGCGGGCCCCCCCACCCCAGAGCACCCTGTCCCCATGTTGATGAGGACAGGACCTCTTCCCGACAACCCTTGCCGTTGGTTGTCGGGGTCTGCGGGCGGGGGCTTATCGGAATCTGGGAGTCCCCTTTAATAAGGGGGCCCCCAGATACCGGCCCCCCACCCTAAGTGAATGGATATGGGGTACATCGTACCCCTATCCATTCACCTGGAGGCAAAAGGTAAAAGTTAGTAAACACACAACACAAGGGTTTTTAAAATAATTTATTATTCTGCTCCGGATGCCCCCCCTGTCTTCTTTATTAGCTCTATTACCAGGGGGGCTTCTTCTTCCACTCTCCGGGGGTCTTCTTCCACTCTCCGGGGGTCTTCTTCCACTCTCCGGGGGGGTTTCTTCTTCCGCTCTCCGGGGGGGGCTTCTCCGCTCTCCGGGGGTCTTCTTCCATCTTCTCCCCTCTTCCGCTGTTGACTCGGCGAACCCCGGTTCTTCTGCAGATGTCCGGTGCCTTCTTCTTCAGCACTGGCTGCCTGCTATCTTTGTGTGTTAGCTCAATTTCTAACAGGCAGCCGGCGCGGTCTTCTGTGACATCAGGGTCTTCTCTTCTGTTCTTCTCCCCTCTTCCGATGTTGCCTCGTCGCCTCTTGTCGCTGTAATGATGGAAGCGCGCCTTGCATCCCATTTATATAGGCATCACCGTCCCATCATGCTCCGGTAGGTACCCACGTGGTGGGTGCACGTGGGTAGGCACCCACCACGTGGTTACCTGCCGGAGCATGATGGGACGGTGATGCCTATATAAATGGGATGCAAGGCGCGCTTCCATCATTACAGCGACGAGGCAACATCGGAAGAGGGGAGAAGAAGAACCTGACGTCACAGAAGACTGCGCCGGCTGCCTGTTAGAAATTGAGCTAACACACAAAGATAGCAGGCAGCCAGCGCTGAAGAAGAAGGCACCGGACAGCTGCAGAAGAACCGGGGTTCGCCGAGTCAACAGCGGAAGAGGGGAGAAGATGGAAGAAGACCCCCGGAGAGCGGAGAAGCCCCCCCCGGAGAGCGGAAGAAGAAACCCCCCCCGGAGAGTGGAAGAAGACCCCCGGAGAGTGGAAGAAGAATAAGACCCCCGAAGAGTGGAAGAAGAAGCCCCCCCTGGTAATAGAGCTAATAAAGAAGACAGGGGGGGCATCCGGAGCAGAATAATAAATTATTTTAAAAACCCTTGTGTTGTGTGTTTACTAACTTTTACTTTTTGCCTCCAGGTGAATGGATAGGGGTACGATGTACCCCATATCCATTCACTTAGGGTGGGGGGCCGGTATCTGGGGGCCCCCTTATTAAAGGGGACTCCCAGATTCCGATAAGCCCCCGCCCGCAGACCCCGACAACCAACGGCAAGGGTTGTCGGGAAGAGGTCCTGTCCTCATCAACATGGGGACAGGGTGCTCTGGGGTGGGGGGCCCGCAGTGCGCCCCCTGCCCCAGAGCACCCAACCCCCCCATGTTGAGGGCATGCGGCCTGGCACGGCTCAGGAGGGGGGGGGGCGCTCGCTCGTCCCCACTCCCTTCCTGACCGGCCGGGTAGCGTGCTTTGGATACGGGTCTGGTATGGATTGTAGGGGGACCCCCTACGTCGATTTTTCGGCGTAGGGGGGGGTCTCCTTACAACCCAAACCAGACCTAAGGGCCTGGTATGCTCCTGGGGGGGGGGAACCCATGCCGGTTTTTTCTTTGAAAATTGGCATGGAGTTCTCCCTCTCAGGAATGCATGCTGAGCGACGCTGTCATTTTTTTTTATAATTATTTGTTTTCCCGGCGCGTCTTTTTTTTTCACCCGTCGCAACTTTAGTGTCCCGTCGAAATTCTCAAAGCCGCCCGGCGTTAATTACGTTCGCGCGCTGCACGTCGGGAAAATGACGTCACACGCATGCGCAGTACGGCCGGCGCGGGAGCGCGCCTCATTTAAATTTTAAACGCCCCCAGGAGAGGAGGACCGCCTTGCGACGGCGGTACTTAAGTTACACGGCCTGAAATTTCTAGGTAAGTGCTTTGAAGATCGGGCACTTAGGTAGAGATTTTAAGTCAGTGTAACTTAACTGCTGAAAGTTAAGTTAGGCAGCTTTTTTGAGAATTTGGCCCCCTGTTTTTTTTAGGGTTGCCTTTGTAGTGTTGTTTAACAAGTGAAATGCAGCTAATATAATATAAATTCCATGGCTTTACCTGTGGGGTTTTTGTTTTGTTGCGTGTGATTAAGACTGGAGAACATCTTATGTATTGTCAAGTATAACAAAAGAAAATATTGTGGTGAGAAGTTAGGAATACTGTCAGGCTTCCATTGGTGCCTATGTCCCCATTAGCAAGATTCACTCTCTTTGATTTCACTGATCACTAATCTCACCGGGAATGAAAGTGAAGGTAAATACAAAACTTTGATCTACCAATAATGCATACACTTGTTCCAGAGGGAATTTTCCTCATACTGGAATATTATCTTCTAATTTCCTGCTGAATTTTTAGGTCAGGAAGTGATGGGAAATTTGTAAGAATATTGCCAATAACAAGATTTTCTTACCATCTTGTTTTATCTCTTTATTTTAGTGGTTCCTCATTTCTGTTGTCTCTTAATGAATGATTTTGCAATATTTTACCAATGGCCAGAGATGTTCTATTAATGGTTTATCCAAGACCCATCACATGAGGTTTGCATTTGTGGGTTGAATATTATACATTGCACAGCTGCTATTTGTATACTAGTTGGGCTTTGTTCTATGATCTTCGTTGAATGAAAACCACCATATGCACAAGCATGTACTCTACAATGGATGGCATGAAATCATGAGATTGTAATGGGTCTTCTATGTATGATTTTAACTGGCAGAGTTTATGCATGTTCAAAAAACTCTTATTTTATATGCAAAGATGCAAACCCAAATCCAAAAAAGTTGGGGCACTGTGTATTATCCACATAAAAACAGAATGCATCAAGTTGCAAATTGCATAAACCCATATTTTATTCACAATAGAAACTATATCGAAAGTTTAAAATGATAAAATTTACCATTCTAAGAATACAATAAGGTATTTTTGAAATTGATGACAGCAACACATCTCAAAAAAAAAAAAAAGTTGGGAGAGGGCCATGTTTAACATGGTGTAGCATCCCGCTTTTTTTTATCAACACTCTGCAAACGTCTGGGAACTGAGGAGACCAGTTGCTGGAGTTTTGGGAGAGGAAAGTTATTCTATTCTTGCCTGGTATAAGATTCTAACTGCTCAACAGTCCTCAGTCTTCGTTATCCTATTTTTCATTTTAACCACTTACCAGCAAATTACGTACTTGTCCGTCATTTGACTTTAAGTGTTTGTGTGCTGTTTAGAGCCGACGGTCGGCTCTCCTGTAAAAACAACCGATGCGGCTTAGCAGTCGCTCGATTGTTATTACCTGCAGCGGGAGGGGACATCCTTTTGCTTCTTGCCTGGGCTTTCCCATCCCACCAGGAGACCCGTGCAAATCGGCTTTGATCGGGTCTGGGATGTAGTAACCTCATGACATCACTTCCAGAATCCTGGAGTCCTAAAGGCGCCAGTTTTAAAAAATCTGTATCCGTATTCAGAAACGCTGATCTTGACATTGTGAATGCTTATAAGTGCAAAGGAGGCATTTTGGGTCTTCTAGACTCCAGACCCCTCAATAAGAATACCTGTCACATGCCTATTATTAATAATAAAAGTGATTAATATATATGTATATATATATATATATATATATATATATATATATAAATATATATATATATATAAATATATATATATATATATATATATATATATATATATATATATATATATATATATATATATATATTAAAGCAACAGTGTAAAAATAAAAAGCATAATATTAGTTTGTCGCCGTTATGTGGGCGTTCACAATTTTAAAGTGTGACATTTTTGGTATCTATTTACTCGACGTGACATCATCTTTTATATTTTAACAAAAAAATTGGGTTATGTATTTTATGTATTAACATTTTTTTAAAAGTGTATTTTTTTTCTATTCCCCCCCCCCCCAAAAACTGCGTTTGAAAAACCACTGCACAAATACCGTGTGACAAAAATTGCAAAACCCACCAATTTATTTTCTATGGCCTCTGCTTAAAAAATATTTATATAATGTTTGGGGGTTCTAACATACCCCCAGATTTTCACATGTATACAAAAAGTGACAGAAAATGCTTGGTCTTCTACTTGTTAAGAAGCACCAAATATTTCCAAATGATGAAAGGCTTGGACTGCCAGCAGGCCAGTTTAGTAACTGTACTCTTCTACTATGAAGCTGTGCTGTTGTCATAGATGCAGTATGCGGTTTAGCATTATCCTGCTGAAATATGCAACGCCTTCCCTGAAAAAGACATTAACTAGATGGAAGCATATGCTGCTCTAAAACCTGAATATCTCTGTAACGGGAGGGCCCATGCAACCCAGAATCCCTTAGAAAGTATCAGATACCCATGCTTCAGCTCCCCATGCACCTATTATGTCTAAATCACCCTATGTCTATTAGCGGCATAGGGTGACTGAGAAATTATATCTTGGACTACTTAAAATGGGACAGTAATATTCATTAACAATATCTCTCAAGAAATATGAATGGAATATCCTAAACAACGTTAACCGCTTTCATACATGGGGTGTCGTTACAATCTCTTTCAACATTGATGGTGCATTTCCAGATGTGCAAGCTGCCCATTCCATATGCATTAATGCACCCCTATACCATCAGAGATGTAGGCTGAGTGCTGATAACAAGCTGGAAGGTCAATCTCCTCTTCAGTCTGGAGCACATGGCACCTACGGTTGCCACAAAGAATGTCAAATTTTGATTTGAGTAACCACAGAACAGTTTTCCGCTTTGCAACAGACCATTTTCAAGGAGCTTTGGCCCAGAGAAGGCATTTATGAATCATGTTCAGATATGGCTTCTTTGCATGACAGAGCTTTAACTTGCATTTTTTTTAACTTGCATTTTTGGATGTTCACAGACAGTGTCATGTTACTGCCCTTTTGCCAATTAATTTTAGATTTGATATGTTTTCTATTTTCAATTGTGAATAAAGTATGGGCTTTTTTGGAATTGGGGTTGTAAAAAACATTTTGTGTTGGTGAGAATTATATGCATATCATAAATACCTAGATACAGATGGCAAAAAAAGTCTGCAGTTTTATTTTATAGACATCAACTACTAAGTCAACTCCAGTAACTAAACTATATAAATCATACATGTTTCTTTATCAAAGGATCTACAGGTCTTGTAATTGTGGAGCTTATGACAATCAGGGACAATTCATCCTACAATGATATTACTTGCGTTAACTGAAAACTGACCAAGTTGTATTGCAGTTTTAGCATTATCACTACCCTGACATTAAACATGCAAGACAACCTCCAAATAAAAAAATACCGATATAAATGATAAAACTACAGAACACAAAAGTAATCTAAAAACAAAAATGAAAAATATGCAAGCATAAGCACCATCTGTTATAAAGCACATTTCATTTGATGTGCTAAATATGAGCTTTAGGCAAAGAATAGAAGATAAATTGTTGGATGTGTAAGAAACTTACAAAATCTGTCATCGGTTGTGATGTCTAATGCTTTTATCAGCTACAGTATGTCCTAGCAGCACACTTATTAAATGAATACACTAAACTGTAAACTGCCTTACTTGGGTATTGTAGGTGATCCAGAACGGTGAAAATGTACATTCTGCCACTTTCCATCACGGCGATGCCACACTCTGGTCTCTTCAGACTGCATAGTCTTTGGCAATCCTGTGGAATCCATGTACTGTGTCAGACGGATATAGGCTATACAAGCAGCATCTTCCCCGATCAAATGGACATGAGGGTTAAGTATTATAGTATGGATAGGTTTATTGCTCTTGGATAAAGCTAAGGGTAGAGAAAAGAACAAAAACACATAAGAACATTTTTTAAAATAACACATAGCTGAAGACCTGTTTAATTGTTTACAATATGAGATTCAGATATTTAGGTACAGCACATTTTTGATGCTCAGTGTCTTCATGCTCAGCCATGACTGATGAACTCAGAGGGAGAATGCTGAAGGTCACCTATTTATGCTGTGAATGATACTCAAGTGTCTAGCTAGGTGTTATCATGACAAGTGTTTTTTTATGCATTCAGAGCTTGCAGAACATAATAGAAGCTGGATTTTGAAAGCTGCAAAACGCAAGGTGTTATACTTGCCTTTTTATAAAAAATACCAGCCAAAGTTAATTTTATAAGACTATAAACATTCCAACAACATTCCTTCCCATGCTTATCTACTATAATTATAGCAAATCAAATATAAAAAAAAAAAAAATGTTTTACATTTTCAAAATGTATTTTATAAATGAACATAACATACCGGTATATGAACGATAGCAGGTTGCTTATTTTTTCTTCATAATAGGGTTTTACCTATACCTACAATTTAAGCGAGATTTCACCAATCATAGTGTCACCACATTAATTTGAGTAGTAAATGACAGTATTTACCACGTCAATTCCTTTTTTTTATAATTAACTTCCCATTCTTTTTATTAGACTCCACATTTACATGAAGTCCAACTAACACTGCTGTTGTGCTTTAGCAGATGCAGCAATATTTTCTTTTAAACCATGTGAATGAAGTGTAGATAAACCCTAAAATATATCCTACCGTTTTCAAAGTAAAACCGATGGAAATCCATTCCTTCTACAAGGTTTCCTAGAGCTTCTGGCTCAAATGAAGTAAGGCCAGGGTCACAAATCTTCCTGTAAATATATTAATATGTTACTGGACATATTCCACAATGTATAAGTATTATATTTGAACTGAAGTGTTGACTTTCTGTTAACTATAAACACATAGCAAAATAATATCCTACAAATTAAATGGTCAGTTTATAAAAAATGGTGTTTTAAGTATTTTTTCTTATAATACAGGAACACTTAATGTATCTCAAATTACAATCTTACATTATCATTTGTATAAAATAAGTTACAACAGCATATTATAGAAATACAACACACAAGAGAAGGGGGAAATGACAGTGCAGGGGGTGAAGTGGTTAAAAGTCTTGTGGTTTACGACTAAGTCCATAGCTAATATATAAACGGGAAAGCTCACATTTTATCAAGTTCCTGAATTCCGACAGACAAGGGAGGAACCATCCTCCAGGTAAGGAGGATTTTTTTTGTATAAAATGCAATGTGCGTGGAGGGATTTTAGCACATTTCCAAAACTATATTTTTGAGACTACGTATGACAGGTTTTTTGGGTTATATATATTAGAAAGTTTGAGAATATCTTTAGCAAAAAAGTTGACCTCCATCCAAAACCACTGTGCACATCAGACAAGACCATAAAGAGTGAAACAAATTCACTTATTGAACACAAACGTGAAAACAATCCCAATTTATGCAATTTAGCTGGAGTGTAATAAATTTGTGAAAAAGTTCAAATTTAATAACTATCGGTTGATAAAACACATTAGTTGTTATATACTGTCCGTATTTTTAAATTTTTAGACATCAATTCACAATTATTTGGTTGGTTTAAGAGCTGCTCAAGCTCTGGCTGGTAAGTGAGCCGAAGCAGCGTGTTTTAAAGTGCCACTCCAGGCAAAACATTTTTTTTTACAGTAACTCCCTCTCACCCCTCTCTAATCTACCCCTCCCTTTACCAGATGAAGGCAAATATACTGACCTAAATACCCTATTCAAGTCGCTTACTGCTGCTGGTTATGGTGTGGGGAACCCCTAATCCAGTGCTACCATCTAAGATGCCAGCACAACCACCCCCTGAGACCACTGGTCTTGTCTCTGTCCTGGGAGAACCCCCGCCAACAGCCATCAAATCAGGAGTGTTCACATCTTACAGACAGTAACATAAACACCCAAAGATGGCCCCTTCTAGTAAGTAAACATTAGAGGAAAAGACTTGGGCCAGCAATGTTGCATGAGCATGGCTTCAGGTAAGAGGGATTTCCTTTTTTTTTCCTACTTAGGGGATCAAATAGTTAGGTATCATGCAGCTGGCCTTTAACTTAAAATAATTGAATTAACTCTCTTCTTAAAGAGATCTGAAAAAAACTGAAAAGGCAAATATGAAAATAAATGTAATACTTTGCAAGAAATTGCAAAGAATACTCAATCATGAACAAAAAAGGACAAAATATGCATGGCCATCCCTAGCTAATGTTTTCTCTTTTTTTTTACCGAAAAGGCAAAAAGTTTACTTAAAGGGGTTGTAAAGGTACAATTGTATTTCCCTAAATAGCTTCCTTTACCTTAGTGCAGTCCTCATTCACTTACCTCATCCTTCGATTTTTCTTTTAAATGTCTTCATTTCTTCTGAGAAATCCTCACTTCCTGTTCTCCTGTTTGTAACTCTACACAGTAATGCAAGGCTTTCTCCCTGGTGTGGAGTGTCGTGCTAGCCCCCTCCCTTGGACTACAGGAGAGTCCGGACGCCCACTAACACAAGCCTCATTTCTCTATCTGCAACGTAGAGAGCGTCCTGACTCTCCTGTAGTCCAAGGCAGGGGGCGAGCGCGACACTCCACACCAGGGGGAAAGCCTCACATGTGTGGAGTTACAGACAGAAGAACAGGAAGTAAGGATTTCTCAGAAGAAATAAGGACATTTAAAAGCAAAATCGAAGGATGAGGTAAGTGAAGGAGGACTGCACTAAGGTAAAGGAAGCTATTTAGGAAAAATTTTTTTTTACCTTTACCACCCCTTTAAGATAAGCAAGAATTTACAGTACAAAATACTGAAAAATACAAAAATGGTATAGATGGTTACAATACAACCAAACTAAACAAAAGGATCCTTAGCTAATGTTTAATTTTGCTGTACCATTCTGCTGGGAAACTATAAAAAAAAACTCAAAATGTAATGTGATTCAGTCTGTAACATGTCCTTTTCAGTGGTAATTATGGTCTCCATATATTTCCTGAAGATACCAATGATGAATGTAAAAAAGCCCCTGAAAGGCTTTGTGGGCAAATTATATCTTTATTTTCTCTGGAATTTGTAGGAAAGATACTGTGTGGAGAGTAAAGCCATCATGTGAGGTGCAGCATAAATTGATGGCACTATATAAGTACCTGTAATTTATAAATAAATTCTATGACTCCTTGTAGTAACAGCAGACACAAAATGCCTAATATATTCATGCCTGCTAGATCATTCACAATTTCTCATGTTTGAGGGGTTGAGACTGCCTGAAAGTGGGTGCATTTTAGGTGCTAATTATTTGTATTGGGTTGAATATACTGTGGGTTGATGCATTTATGAAATAACTTTTGTAGTATAACTAAAGGGAAAAACTTCACATCAGACATCGACTTGACATCAGAACACTAGTAGAGGGAATATCTTCCAACGAGTTCTGGTGACCCACCTGGATTCCCTCACTTTGGAGGGATTTCCTCTCACTTCTTGTTTTGTATATGGGACAGGAAATGAAGGGAAATCTCCCCAATTGGACACAGATGACAAAAAAATTACGGGGGTTACAACCCTCTCTTACACTTTCCCAAAAAAAGAACAAGTTTTGCCTTTAGTTACACATAAGAACAATAAATCTTTATAGAATAAATCCAAATATCCTTGAAAAGTTTTGTGCATTATGTCACTTACGTATAGGCCTCAAAATCTCCATTATTAATTGCTTCAATTAGTTGTTCTGTAACCTTGATGATTTCCTGCTTGCGAGCTGTAAAATATGAAAGGTTTCATAGTTAAATAGTATAGATAACTAACATGACAACAGTATAGATTTACACAGTGTTAACTTTGAAGCCTACAAATAATCTACATTTAGCTACTATCACATCATACATTTATCAAGTAATCATTTAGAAAAATAATTGTTGTGCATGGAGTACTAATGGTGCCCAACCATGTGCAATGCAAACAGTAGGAGGAAGGAAAGGTCATTTTACATTGGCTGAGATACATTGATGACATTTTGGTACTCTGGAACGGCACGGAAGCTCAGCTTAAAGAATTCATAACAGAACTAAACAATAATGATAGAAACATTAAACTAAGATTTACATTGGACACTAAAGAGATCCCTTTTCTGGGCCTAAATAGCTCGAAAACAGGGAATCACCTAAGTACAAGAACCTTTCAAAAAGAAACAGCAGCAAACACTTTGTTGTATGCAGAAT
Source organism: Rana temporaria (assembly GCF_905171775.1). Taxonomy (NCBI): domain Eukaryota; kingdom Metazoa; phylum Chordata; class Amphibia; order Anura; family Ranidae; genus Rana; species Rana temporaria. Next base: position 469,529,241 of record NC_053489.1, on the reverse strand, counting down.
CATCCAAAACCCCTAAAAAAACGGCATTCCGATAGGCCAATTCCTTTGTATTAGAAGGAACTATACCAAGGAACTGTACCAACTTGGAACAATTCCCGCAAGAAGTATTCCAAATGTACAAATGTTTCTGTGAAAAGGGCTACTCACATAAAGTCCTAAGGAGAGCCAAAAAGAGAGCAATTGATATTGATCGAAGAAAACTATTAGGAGGTGAACAAAAAAAAAAAAAAAACACTAACCACACTAGATTTATAACCAAATATGGATGACAATATGGCAACATTCAAACAATCCTACAAAACCATTGGCATATATACTTCCCAATCCCGCTATATCACAAATAGTGGGCCCTAGACCGCCCATGGTGGCATGTAGAGCTCCTAATCTGAGTGATATTTTGGTTCATTCGGAACATAAGATGGTTTACACCAGGCAATTGGCTCACTGACCTGTCCAAGATAAATGGAATGTATCCTTGTGGCCATTGCCAAATATGTCCTTTTGTAGATAAAACTCGGATGTTCACCAATTCGGATCAGACTAACACTTTCAAAATCAAAAAAATTCATTAACTGGTCTTCGAGCAAGGTGATATATATGATTGGATACCCCTGTAATAAAATATACATTGGGAAGACTAAGCAACGACTTAGGCCCCGTACACACGGTCGGACAAAACCGATGAGAATGATCCGACGGACCGTTTTCATCGGTTCACCGCTGAAGTGGTCTGATGGTCTGATGTGTGTACACACCATCGTTCCAAAAACCGATCCGGTCAGAACGCGGTGACGTCAAACACACGACCTGCTGAATAAAACAAAGTTCAATGCTTCCAAGCATGCGTCGACTTGATTCTGAGCATGCGCGGGTTTTGAACCGATGCTTTCTGTACTAACCATCGGTTTGGACCGATTGGGCAGCGGTCCATCGGTTCGGTTTTGAAGCATGTTTTAAAATTTTGGACCAAAGGAAAACAGACCGATGGCCTATACACACGGTCGGTTTGGACCGATAAAACTGAACTTCGGTCCATTCTCATCGGTTTTGTCCAACCGTGTGTACGGGGCCTCAGACTCCAGATTGGTGAACATCTGAGGGATATTAAAAACTATCTGGAAAAACTGAACAAGAAAAAGGAAAAGCTAAAGAGAATCCCCTAGCTCAACTTTTTACGTATTTCCATGCAGGAAAAAACGATGTTTTTTGAGGGAATCTATGCTCTAAATCTTTTCCCTAGAAGAGGGGATTCTGACAGAGTTCTCTTATGTAAAGAAAAATATTGGATATATAACTTCGATACCCTGATTCCAAAGGGCCTAAATATAGAAATAAATCTTAAGATGTTTCATCAGGTTTAATTTTTCATCTATTGATAACCCCAATGTAATCTAGGAAATCTATGTATTTTAATATCAATTATTTTTTTAAATCCCTACAGTCACCCAAAATATTTCTTGCAATATATTCCCAGTTCATCTGGATAGTATTGATTGACGTTTCTCTGGTAGTGCCGACTTGATACCTTCTTGACCTATCCTGAATAAATGCCACAGTAAGCTTCTTGAGAGGATCGGGAAAGAACAGACATTCAATCTGACATTCTCTAATTAGCTATCACTGAAGTGTAGTGGATGGAGTGACCACTGGATGGAGTTAGAAGCAACAAGAAAATGAGGATGTTTTCAAAGCACAAAATCCTGTTTATATGTATTCTTTTATTTACTGAAGTGATGATTTTTCAACACTTCATTTACTTGTACCGAATGGGTATATAAGAAACATTCAACTTATCCCTCCCTGCTCTGAGGAAGTCTGCGGATCGGTGGATGAAGTGCAAGCGTCAACGGAGTGAAGTCATCACACCTGGATGCGGAACCAGGCCATGCTGATACACACGCAAACAGCATACTGAATAGCCGGCTGGCTTTCTTAGTAATCTGCAATATGTGAGGGCATCTCAGCGATCGGGACAGAGACATCAGAAAGACCTGCAGGTGCTCCACTTTGGCATAACTATAGCTATAAGTGGTATAGCTAGCTGTCCAAGAAGGACTGGAAACCTGAATTACATGTAGAAGGTAGAGCAGTAAGTAAACTACATCACTCAATCGTGATATCAATCTTTGCAATCTTGCAGCTCTGTTTATACTTACTTTGCTCCCTTCTAAATATATCTACACTCATGTTGCATATAGCTGGTATTTCACAGTTTCAAACACTGGAGACATGGATTTTATGAAGTAGGCTGAGCAATACATAGACAACTTCAGAGGTAGAATCAACATTTGCGAATGTGCAATATCTGCTTCATGCTCTTTCCCAAATCTGTCTGTTTTTGCCTTTCACTACCAACAGGCATATGCTGCCTTTCACCAGGCAAATTATAGATATTGCCCTAGAACTACTGGATGCATCTAATTTACCATCCCCCATTTTTTCACCAAGATAAAACTGCCCTTGGTATGAACTTTCTGACTTTAAGAAGTTTAATGCTCATGAATGAGCTATTTTGACTTCATACAATCCTGTTTACATTTCCGTTACCATCTTCTCACCTAGAATATCACTGCCTGACATGTGATTCACATGGGGTTTGTCCAACTATATATTTAATGCAGAAACTACAGCTAAATATATCTGGATTGCTGTAAGATGTCTAGTGAATACCAGCTATTGAAGCTACATTGCTATTTACATCTTTATTCAACCAAAACTACTACTATTAGTAGGGACACATGCTATATCTATTTTATACACTATTATGCACTAATGGGCATGTATAGGTAGCAATGATGGGCACTGATGATCAGTGTCCTGATTATCAGTGTAAACAATGTACTTAATGTGCCCTGTCAGGCTTGCTGGTTATCGGCTCTCCTTTGCTCACACAGAGACAGCATGTGAGTAGAGGAATGCCGGTAACTGAAAATTCTGTTTACATGCGACTAGCTGATCACATGGTAAAGAGCCAATGTAATTGGCCTTTTACCCTGATCTGTGATTAGCTGTGTCCAAAGGATGCAGTGGTCACAGATCATGCCCGATGGGGGGACGTGGAAGGACGTCATCCCAGAACTGGAGAACACTGCTGTAGCCGTCTTTTGGCTATAGTGCAGTAGGGAAAAAACTGAATTTAGCTAATGTTCTAGATTTAATGTTCTAGATTTATAAAAGCAGGGATCAGACTGAATCAGGCAAAGCAAACCCAAAGAAACAAATCAGAATTTATCTGACTTCAGTTACCCAAAATCTGATTAATATGGATTGCCACACTGATTTGTACTTTGCGATACTAACAGTACTGAATGTGACCATCTGAACTAAGACCATGCAAAGAACAATGGGGAAGTGCAAACTGCAATAAGCCAATAAACCAATCAGGTCTTTCTTTTAAGTTATATGGCAAAAGACATCCTAATTCTGACTGACTTCTATGGGTGGGCACAGTTAACATGGCTGCCTCTTGCACTGCAAGCTCCCTTTTCTAAAAATCCTGTCACCCAATGAAACAATGTGATACTACAAGTATGAGTGCCCTAGGAAAAAATATGTATTACAGTAGAAAAACGCAATACACATTATTGACAAGAACTTTATTTATAAATGTCACATTCATATATTAGGCCAGTAGGCCTGTGCAACTAGGTTGAAATCCTTTGAAAATTATCTTTGTATATATAAGTATGAGAAAAATGTGTAAAACATTACAGGTGTTTTTTTATCTGCATATAACCATGGCACAAACAGCAGTTCAATGATGTTCTAGATGTCATCCAATTATTGTCAATGTCAAATAAATGAACCAAGACGATGAAATTGCCATTTCAGGGTACTTAATTGCACAGGATGTGGAAATTACACAATAGGTCCACACATTGAGGTTACCAACTCTCCACTTAAAGTGTACCTAACTGCAAATATTTTTTCTTAACATTTTGGATAGAATAAGGTTGGGTTATAACCCCTGTCATATTTTTTCATGTGTGACCCATTGGGTGGTGTTTTCTACACATCCTGTCCCATAGCCAAAACAGGAAGTGAGAGGAAATCCCTCCAAAGTGAGGGAATCTTGGTGTGTCACCTGTGTCACCAGAACTGGTGTCCCCATTGGAGGATTTCCCATCTATTAGTGGTCTGATGCCAGCCCAAAATTTTTGAATCTTCCTAATGCGGGTACAAACAGCAATAAAAACTGTCAGGTGTTCTAATCCCTCTCCATAAAATTCAAAACTAAAAAGTTTTGCCTTTAGTTACACTTTAACTCCTGTTTCCAAGAACGCTCCTGGGAAATAACACAGTTGGATGCCTTTTTCATCACTTATCCTTGGGCAACTCTCAAAACAGCACATCTATTTCAGTAATGTAATATTTGTAGTACTTTGTCCTATGTAGCTAGGTGCTTCTTTAGTCTAGATATGAGATCAAACCTGCACTCTTCCCCTCCCCCGTGGCACATTTAACAACAGCTACAAAGGAGATAGACCCATCATAATGGCATCTTGCCTTGGCTCAGAGCACTTTCCCCAGACAAGGTGTGGCAAGAGGAATGCAGAGAGACAACAGACTGATACCCACCTTTCCCTTTGCATTCTTCTTGTCTGGGGAAAGTGCTCTGATCTCGGAGACGCTTCTGTTATGATGTATCAATCTTTTCCTAGCTGTTGTTAGAGCCATGGGGGAATTTTTTCATCGGAAATTCTGACCGTGTGTACAGGGCATAACACATTCTAGATACATGCTATTGTAATACTCAGACCGAACAGATGGCTATTTTTATGGCATTGTTAACCCCAACTAGCCTCATTTAATTTGTATTTTTTATTATTTATATTATTTTTAATGTAGATTATTTACTTTTAATGTACAGTGTTCATACAAGTGTTTTTGTTTTTGGTCATGTTGTTTGTTATTTTATTTGTCGTCTAAGGGCCCTTTCACACGGGGCAGATCAGTAATGATCCGCCTCGGTGTGTCCGTAAGCGCTTGTGTACGTCTTCGCCTTCCCGAGCCACTAGGCGGCGTGCGCCTCATCACTGGGTTGCTGATGTGTGTGCCCGGCACCCGTGATTGCCCAGTTACTGAGCAGTACCGTGGATATGTGTGTGTAAACACACATATCCATGTCCTGTCAGGGAGAGGAGACCGATGGTGTGTCCCTTGTACATAGGGACACTCCCACAGTTAAAATCACTCCCTAGGGAACACATTTAACCCCTTGATTGCCCGCTAGTGTTAACCCCTTCCCTGCCAGTCACATTTATACAGTAATCAATGCATTTTTATAGCACGGATCGCTGTATAAATTTGAATGCTCTCAAAAAATGTCAAAAGGGTCCGATGTGCCGCTGCAATATCGCAGTCACGGTAAAAATTGCAGATCGCTGCCATTACTAGTAAAAACATTAAAATAATAAAAATGCTATAAATCTATCCCCTATTTTGTAGCCACTATAACTTTTGCGCAAATCAATCAATATACGCTTATTGTGATTTTTTTTTATCAAAAATAGGTAGAAGAATACATATCGGCCTAAAGTGAGGAAAACATTTTTTTTTTTTTTTTTAAATTGGATATTTATTATAGCAAATGTAAAAAATATTGCGTTTTTGGAAAACTTGTCCCTCTTCTTTTGTTTATAGCTAAAGAAATAAAAACCGCAGAGGTGATCAAATACCACCAAAAGAAAACTCTATTTGTGGGGAAATAATGATAAAAATATCATTTGGGTACAGTGTTGCATGACCGCGCAATTGTCATTCAAGGTGTGACAGCACTGAAAGCTAAAAAATGGCTTGGGCAGGAAGGGGGTGAAAGTGCCCTGTATTGAAGTGGTTAAAAATGAATAGTACAACAATGCATTAATGAGTGTATGTTGCATTTCCATGTGGTGTGGCAATGAGTGGATTATCACAATGCATAGATGTGAACAAGGGGGCAAATCCACAAAAAACCTGCCTAACTTAACTTTTAGCAGTTAAGTTACACTGGCGGAAAATTTCTACCTAAGTGCCCGATCCACAAAGCACTTACCTAGAAATTTTCGGCTGTGTAACTTAAGTGCCTCCGTCGCAAGGCGGTCTTCTCATCCAGGGGGCGATGACAATTTAAATGAGGCGCGCTCCCGCGCCGGACCTTCTGCGCATGCGTGTGACATCATTTTTCCTGACGGGCAGCGCGCGAAATTACGTTACGTCGGGCTTTGTGGATTGCGACGGGACAATAAAGTTGCGTCGGGGAAAAAAAAAGTTACGCGGCGAAAAATAAAATTTGACATTTAAAAAAAATAGCGGCGATCGAAAAAAAGGTATGTTTTTACAAGGTGTAAACAGTTTACACCTTGTAAAAGCATCCCTAATTTTACGCATGCAAAACGTAACTTACGCAGAAAACACAAAGCTAAAAAGCTTTGTGGATCTGCCTAAGTACTCATTTGCATACGCAAAGCGGCATTTCGACTCGAAATGCCCCCAGCGGCGGATGCGGTACTGCATCTTAAGATCTGACAGTGTAAGTGTCTAACAGATGTCAGATCTTATGCCTATCTTTGGAAAAATCCTTCTGTGGATCAGTTCCAAAGATAGGCACAGGGATACGCAGGCTGAACAGCAGTTCCGCCTGCGTATCTCTTTTGAGGATTTGGCCCAAGGTCTTTAAAGGATCACTAAAGGAATTTTTTTTTTAGCTAAATAGCTTCCTTTACCTTACTGCAGTACTGGTTTCATGTCCTTATTGTTCGTTTTTGCTTTGAAGTGGCTGTAATTCTGCTCTGATCTCCACACTTCTTGGTTGTCTTTTTCCTTATAACCATGGTACTGGGAGCTTTTCACTGTAGGTCTAAGCTGTCATTACTGTGTGTCTAAAACTTAACAGAACCAATCAGATTCATTTTAAAAACAAAACACTGCCCTGGATTTGTTTGTATTTGTTCTGTGTGTCTCTTTAGTTCACAGGAACATAAAACCAGTTTAAAAGTGAAACTAACCTACAGGCACATTATATGATTGATTTTTTATCTATTTGTAATCATTTTTAAAAGGAATCAGTTAACTTTTATGTCTCTATACCCTGTAAACAGTCATTTCAGCAAAAAAAAATGTTTTTCCTTTAGTGACCCTTTAATGCCTTTACTAATCAAAGAAGGAGGTGTACCAGGTTAGAAAAGTTTTAACACAACACAATGTTTAGGCTTAAAGCCCCATACACACTATTAGATTTTCTAGAGATTTTTTTCTTCAGAATTACCAAAACCAAATAATATTAAGGTCAAATCTTAGGAGTTTAAATTTGTATGCAATCGGGCAGACCTTTGCACTACATGATTTTGGTAAATCTGAAGACAAAAATCTGCAGAAAATCTAATAGTGTGTATGGATGGGGATTAAGGCATGTGACTTTTAAAGCTCCATACAAACCACATTCATGACAAGCTCTCCCCACTCGATTCTAGGGGTATATCAGAAGATTCCCTCATCAATGTCAGTAGCATGGTATTCTTGCAAAACTCTGCTCATTTCTTAAAGCCTAAAGCCTCGTACACACGATACGATTGTTGGCAGGGGATTGTCTGTTGACAGACTGTTGTCCTAAAATCTTACCGTTAGTATAAACGCATGTTTGTAATCAATGCTCACCAAACACTCAAGAGCTGAAATTTCTCTTAGTACGTCAATATGTTCGTGTTTGTGGCACGACAATTGTGTACCATTGGTATGCAAGACAAGATCCTGGATCATACCCATTTGACAAAAATCAGACGCTCGGTTGGCCAACAATTGTACCATGTGTACAAGGCTTTACTCCATGATTTAGAAAACTTTAAATAGTTTGTTTGGACCAACTTGGTCCAAATGGACTATGTCCTGCACTAACACATGCAACGGCTGTGTGAATTGTATGTAGCCTCAGCTACATATGCTGTAAAGCACTGTGTCCTGGCAATTGAATGTAGACTATCCGTCTTCTTGCTCCTGGAATAAAGCAGAATCTGGCTGAGCGCTGCTCAGCCATTTACAGGAAGCTTTGTATTTTATGAATGAATACAAAGCTTCCTCTAACTGGCTGAAATGGAGATTGTGACGCCCACCTCTCAGCCTTAGCATTGTGTTTATTTAGACACTATAAAGCTTCCTGTAAATGACTGAGCAGCACTCATCCTTATTCAATTATGTTTCAGGAGTGGAACAGGAAGTCCCAGTTCTGCTGAACACAGTGTGGGTAATTAGTTGAGCTTGGTCCAGGTCTGTTTTCAAAAGCATGAAATGAGGCTTTATTTCTCACACTCAAAGGTTTACATTGTACACTTATTTCAATCTCTACCTAGATAACAACTTGTAAAGCACTTTAGTCTTTTGCATTGTTCAAAGTGCAGCTTGCATTCCTGTCTCCTTAACTTACACTGCACAGATGAAAGGTTGCCCTGAAAAGGCTCAGATTCATTCGAGTGACTCTTTGAGTTTGTGTTTTCTGTGCACTTTGACGCTGAATTGATGGAAAGAAACACAACATATGAACAAATGAAAATGAAGATGTATAGAGAAACCAGAATCTTCAGCAAGTACTGGCAGCAGGTGCGGCCACCTGGGCACTCTAAGGATGGCGACCAGCAAGATGATGAAGAGGAAGGTACAGTAGACAAAGAAGAGGAGGAGCAGCAGCGGGAAAACTGATTAGCTGAAAAGAAGCTCTTCCTGCTACCCTCCACTGTGTAGGCTGTACTTTAGGCATGCAAGAATGAAAAAGAAAAAGAACAAATAATATGAAAGACAAAACAAATGTATGAAACAAGAACATGGCAAGCAGAATTAAAATGCATAGACAGAAAGATAAACAAAGTAACAAAGCTTCTGTTCAGATGTCAGTGCTAATCCCATGCTATATTATTGAAAGTTAAAACGGTAATGTTGCGATCCGATTCTGGTGCGGAAAAAAAATGGTCATGCACAATTTTGGTTCGAATGCGATGTGAATTCAGCCATACAATCTGAATGGCGGAATTTGCATCGCATAGAGATTGCATGAGATCTGCACAGCAGTTAAGACAATGTAAAAAATTTAATATTTCTATTTAGGTCCTAATTAACATTTTACACTAATTAGTCATAATTACTCTTTTCTTGCTTTTTTTGTTTATGTTTACATTTACCAGTAAAAAAAAACGTGAGTGATCTTTCACTTTTACATGTTCAATCATAAAAGGGAAAGCTCACACAGTGCTGCAAAGCTGTGTGGTCAGCTTTTATGTGTAAAATCAAGTTGCTAATATATACACAGAGCCACAGTGCTCAGTGATCTATCGCTGTTATGAATAAATGATCAGCACTGCTTGTAACAACAGTAAAAAGATCATTCAGAGCTGCAGCCCATAATACGTATATGCCATTACTTTTACTTCATACAGGGAATCGGCAGATACTTTACACAGAACCACAGCTTCAACCAAGCAGAGCTGATTGTTCATTCATGATAGTGACAGATCATTTAGCCTAAAGAGTGGGAGGAGTTCTGTACTGGCTGTACCTCCCCCCACAGGAATGCACATAATTTAGGCTTCAAAAAAGATTGGAGCTACAGCCAGCATACAGAAGTGCACTTTAAAGTGGTTGTATAGCCACAAAAAAAACCCTGAAAGGCAAAGGCATAATGAGCTAGTATGCACCGCATACTAGCTCATTATTAACTACTTACCTTAGAACCAAGCGTCGGCATCGCATCCCGGTCACCACCAAGGGAGCTGACAGCTGACATTTCCCCTCCGCGTTTCTTCCGGCTCCTGCACGGAGCTCTGATTTTCAGCAGCTCCTGCCAAACCTTCAGAGGTCATGTCAGTGGCTGCATGCAAGGTGAATATCTCCTAAATCGTACAGGTTTAGGAGATATTAATTTTACCTACAGGTAAGCCTTATTATAGGCTTACTTGTAGGTAAAAATATGCTAAAGGGGTATACAATCACATTAAGGACAATACTGCCACAAATCAAAATAGGACCAAGTGCACTTGATCCTAAGGGTAGTTAAATAAAATCGAAAGCATTTTTACTTTAAGGAGATATCAGAGCTCTATTAGACCCTTAATGTCACTAGTGTACCCTTCTAAAGCAATTGTGCCCAGGTTGCAATGGCACATTAATGAAGTTATCTGGCAGCTGGACAGTCACTAAGGCTCCATGCACACTAGCGTTTTTTTAAGTTTCTAGAAGCTGCTATTATAATTGTTCTTGCTCCTAGAAGCTAAATAGTGATATGCTATGTGTCCATGAACACGATATTTAGCAATTAGCGTTTTTTGAACTTCAGCATCAATGAGCAGAATAAAAGGTTTTGTAGAGTTTTTGGAGCTTACACTACTAGATACTACTAATATAATTTTTTGAGCATTTTTTTTTCTTTTTTAAAAAGAACTGTGAAAACGCTACTACAAAAAGCTATTACCAGCATTTTCTATCCAGCTTTTTTTAGCTTAAAAAAAAAAAAAAACACTAGTGTGCATGGAGCCTTAAATCATATTTATAAGAAATCCAATGTCTCGCTGTAAAAAAGTATTTACTTAGGAACATCTGTTCTTAGTACATAATATTTGACAGAAAAATGTAAAAAGACCATATAAAGTAACTTGTCCTGAGTCCAAGCTAAGTGGCAGAATTAAGATGCCAGGAAATAGAGGTTCTAAAAAATGTTCACTTAAAACAGACAGACTGTCCAAGATGAACTGAAACTGAAGTAGTATGAAAAATGGAACGTGTAATGCATTTGTTTTTCAGTGCTGCTGGAAATATTTAGTTTTCTCGTCTGAATGGTGCCAGCAGTGTGCGGCCTGTGTTTAAAAATCATAATTGTAAGGCTTCATTTCCATGGATGTTTTGGGACGTTTTTACAACCACTTTTCTGAACTTTTTTTGCAGCTTAAAAACGGCTCTCCATGTTAGTCTATGGCAGTGGTTCTCAACCTGGGGGTCGGGACCCCCTTGGGGGTCAAATGATGATTTGCCAGGGGTCACCAAATCCTGGGCTGTTCCTGAAGCCTGCACCACTCTCCCACCCTTTTTGCGGTCTCCACTACAGTTCTCAGACCAGCAGATGCCCTTAATCAAGAGCACCTAAGTTGGCAGATCAGAACTCCCCCCAGCATTGCCACTCATCCCATCCCCTCACCAAAAAGTAAAAGAAGGAATAAAAATAGAGAATACATGGAAGAGAGAGGAAAAGAGGGGTAGGAGGAGAGAAAAAGGAAGAGAAAGAATTAGAGAAAGAACAAGAAAGCCAGCTAGAGAGTGAGATGGGGGGGGGGGGGACAAGAAATTAGGATAGAGAGATAGAGTGGCACATCCTAAAATGTACCATATCAGGTTTTAATACTGTACGAGTGGAGGGGACTCAGGAAAGGCTAAATTTCCGTGGGTTAGGGGCGCAAATTGCTTGTCTTGTCTTGGGTGCTGACAACCCAAGCTACGGAAATTATTTTACTGTTGGGGTCCCCACAACTTGGGAAATTTTATCAAGGGGTCACGGCACTAGAAAGGTTGAGAACCACTGGTCTATGGCCTCATGCCCACCATGACGTTTTTGAGCTGTAGATGGCTGAGCCGTTTTTAAGCTGCAAAAAAAAACAGGACCAGTGCGTTCTGAAGCTCCAGCCTTAGAGCTGTAAAAATGCCAGATGTTAAAAAACGCTCAAAAACGCTCAATAAACGCGAAAAACGCTACCGCAGCGTTTTTGAGCTCGAGCTCAAAAAAAGAAAAAAAAAAACATGGACAGGCGTTTTTAAGCTGTAAAAAAGACTAAAAAAAGTGGCTGTAAAAACGTCCATTGAAATGAAGCCTTAAGCAGATTTCATTTGAGGGTGATGGCATATAGGCAAAGTTGAGAAGTGATCCATCTACCAAAGGATTTTTACTTTGCTTCACAGTTACATATCTGCATCCATAATTAGTATAAATGTATTTGTGAAGCGGCAGTCAGATATGTACACTTTTTGCTAAAGGGGATAATAATAGTTCTAAGAGCAGCATATTAGTTCTGTTTAAACATCATCTATTTTAGCACTTCCTATATATTTTTCTAGAAACACTTATTGGGATATTTTTATTTAACAAAGTTGTCATGAGAGAAATATGTAGGCTTTTCTTGGACTGGAGGCAGGGGGTCTCCTTATTTACTGGAGATGCATGCACAGCAAGCTTTTGGAGGAAATCCCCTATTCATTGGGACCAGATGTTATTGGATGGTTTGGTGATGAGTTTCTGCACTTTGTATCAACTATCTTCATTTGGTGTGCCACTCTTTCTCATCATATCAGAAATATATGGATTGCCAAAGATACCCACTTCTAAAAAAAAAATTATATTTGCTTGGCTGCCTCAATACTTAGGCCCCTTTCACACATGTGGATTGTTTGTTTCATCAGTTCAGACATGTTTTTTCAAAGAAAAAAAAACAGATAAAGTTTACATCAGTTTGTCATCAGTTTGATCTGTTCAAAAAAATGAATGTTGACGGAAGCGGATGTAAAAGGATGTAAATGGAGGATTTCCGTTTTTCCATAGAGATGCATCGATTTTTTCAACTATCGGATGGGTGGATAAAAAACGGCCAAATGATCCGCATATGTGAAAGGGGCCTTACTGTCACAGGCTTAGAACAAAGATGCATCATGTAAATTAGGACCTGTTGGCACAAATTATATATTATATGTATTTCTTGCAAGATAGTACAGTATATGTAAACCCTACACTGAACTTCGTATTTGCTCTGTCTGGTCTAGTAAATATACCAATGAGCATTTTGCTATATCTGTTTGATAACTACAATAAAATACTTGTTGATCCTGCCATAAATGCTCTCTGCCCCTGTTTACTGCTACTTATAGGAACAGTTCCCAGCTTACTTTGTGAACTACAGATCACTTCCTACCCCCTCCATGTTATGGAGAAGAAGAGAGGAGGCAAGGGGAAGTTCTCTAGTCCTAACACGATTCCTGTACTAGGGTGACAACACTGCATTCTTCACAGACAGTAAATGAGTGCTGGCACCCAATGGCAAGATGTGTTATTTGCAAGAATACCAAGTGAAAAAAAAATGAAAATAAAACTAAAGCAGTCACTGCATCTAGGTCTAGTAAATATTTTCTTCTAGAGTTTAGATGCACGTTAAAAACAATGTACACTGTTTTTTCATTAAATTCTTTACATAATATATTTAGAATCTAAAACATATTTACGATATGTAAATATAAAAAAATTGTGCATATAAATATTTAATAATTTCCTCTTTGTAACTAGCAGGTGTGGAAGGTGAGCTCAATTCATTCCCATCCCAAGGACAAGGCAAATAGCCCCCTGTACTAAGACTTCAGTTCACACAACAATGTGGCATTTTTGCAGAGTGTAATAACACTGAAGTCAATTTATAAAAATGCATTGCAATGTGTGTTGGAGCAACCTGCATTGAAGCCTTAAGGACTTAAGGACTTAAGCCTTAAGGACCGCCGCACGACTATTTACGTCGGCAGAATGGCACGACTGGGCATATGGACGTACAAGAAGCACAGCCGTGGGTCGCGAGCGCGCTCGCAACCCGGTCCTGTCCTCCGTGACCCGCGGACCCGATCGCCGCCGGTGTCTCGCGATCGGTTCACAGAGAGAAAGAACGGGGAGAGGTAAGTGTAAACAAACCTTTCCCCGTGCTTCCTAGTGAGGCTGTCACTGATCGTCCGTTCCCTGTGTTAGGGAACGATGATCAGTAAAGTCACACACACAGCCATTCCCCCCCCCCCCCCCACAGTAAGAACACTCCCTTAGGGCACACTTAACCCCTACAGCGCCACCTCCTGGTTAACCCATTCACTGCCAGTGTCATTTTTACAGTAATCAGTGCATTTTTATAGCACTTTTCGCTGTGAAAATGACAATGGTCCCAAAAATGTGTCAAAAGTGTCCAAGTGTCCGCCATAATGTCACAGTCACGAAAAAAAATCACCAATCGACATTACTAGTAAAAAAAAAAATTAATAAAAATGCCATAAAACTATCCCCTATTTTGTAAATGCTATAACTTTTGCGCAAACCAATAAACTCTTATTGCGATTTTTAAACTGAGGAAAAAAAACTTTTTTTTATATATTTTTTGGGGCTATTTATTATAGCAAAAAGTAAAAAAATATTGATTTTTTTTATAATTGTCGCTCTATTTTTGTTTAGAGTGCAAAACATAAAAAATGCGCAGGTGATCAAATAACACCAAAAGAAAGCTCTATTTGTTGGAAAAATAGGACGTCAATTTTGTTTGGGAGCCATGTCGCACGACCGCGCAATTGTCAGTTAAAGAGATGCAGTGCCGAATCACGGGGCTTAATTGGTTAAAATGCACACCAGCACTGCATGTGCTAATGAGTGCTGTGCTTTGAGTGAGCCCTTTCTGATGGACTTATAGTAGGTTACACATAGCTGACCTGGTTCTTCAGTCTGTCAGAATCATCAACAAGTACAGAGCTACACTTTCTTACCAGTATGACCTGCATACAATGTACACTGCAGCAAGTAATGACCTAGTATTAAATGCTTACTCATACGATGAGAATTGAGTACAAGTTATAAAAATAACTAATTTAAAAGGTTACATAAATAATTTAATAAAATTGACCAAAATTCCTATTTTAAAAAAAGTTTTTGTTTTAAGGACTTTTATAAAAAAAATTAAAACTAGGCAATGGAATGAGTTTTTCAAATATGCTGTAGGATGCAGAATTTGGTAGATTTGTCTTATGCCGCGTACACACAATCGGTCAAACCGATGAGAACAGTCTGATGGACCGTTTTCATTGGTTAACCAATGAAGCTGACTGAGGCCCCATACACACGATAGAATTTATCCGCAGATACGGTTCAGCGGACCGTATCCGCGGATAAATCCTCTCTAAGATTTCAGAGGATTTCAATGCGATGGCGTGTACACACCATCGCATTGAAATCCGCGCTGAAATCCTCTGCCGATGACGTGTCGCGCCGTCGCCGCTATTATGACGCGGCGACGGGCGCGACGCTGTCATATAAGGAATTCCACGCATGCGTCTATTCATTACGGCGCGTGCGGGGAATCCCTTTGGACGGATGGATCCGGTAAGTCTGTACAGACGAGCGGATCCATCCGTTGGAATGGATTCCAGCAGATAGATATTCTGTGCATGTCGACAAATATTTATCTGCTGGAAATCCATTCCAGGGGAGATTTATCTGCGGATAAATATCCGTTGGCGTGTACACACCATAGGATCTATCCGCAGAAACCCATTTGATGGGATTTATCTGCGGATAGATTCTATGGTGTGTATGGGGCCTGATGGTCAGTCGTGCCTACACACGATCGGTTAAAAAAAAAGATTGTGTCAGAACGCGGTGACATAAAACACAACGACGTGCTGAAAAAAATTAAGTTCAGTGCTTCCAAGCATGCGTCGACTTGATTCTGAGCATGCCTGAATCTTTAACCGATGGACGTGCCTACAAACAATCGTTTTTTTTCTATCGGTTAGGTATCCATCGGTTAAATTTAAAACAAGATTGCTTTTTTTTAACCTATGGATAAATAGCCGATGGGGCCCACACACGATCGGTTTGGTCCGATGGAAACGGTCCATCAGACCGTTCTCATCGGTTTGACCGATCAGGTGTACGCGGCATTAGATTTGGTTTTAAAAAATTGTGTTTTTTTTAAATGAAATTACAATATATTAGATTGATATTCAGCTAAAACTATAAAATTACCCCAGCAGCTGGAACTACTCGGCACACCCAGGGTGGGTATGCTAATAGTAAGAAAAGGTAAACCAGTGCTTCAATATTAACTCAATAATACAGTCCCATATCATCAGTCCTATACTAATTTTTCAAAGTTCTCTAAAATTCTCACTGAACCTTGTTACCCTTAATGCATGTGAGGGACAAATAAAGCTTTTTATCGCAATCCAGGTGTCCATGTTTTCTTCCTTTCACACTGTGCTCTTCCCCTCCAGAAGTTACATACAAAAAAATGACAAAAACAAAGACATATAATGGAACACCGAAAAAGAAAAACAAAACATACTACACTATGGTTCTGTTTTTTTTATATAAATTCTGGAGGGGAAGATCCCAGTATACACGGACGCAGGGATTGCGATAAAAAGCTTTATTTGGCCCTCACATGAATTAAGGGTCACAAGAATTTATGAGAAATTAAAAGAACTATGTAAAGGAAGAATAGGACTGATGATATGGGACTGTATTATTGAGTTAATATGGTTTACCTATACTTTCTTATGAACTTGTTAACTTCAGTTAACATTAAAAATATTACAATTGCTTTTAAAGTAATTACTGCTTTTCTTTGGTAGGTATAAGGAGATCTTGGAATCTATGGAAGAGTATGCACAATTAAAGAACATAATGCACCTACATTTTTTAAATAGTGGAAGTATTAAGTACTTTAAGTTTGATAGCTTTGTTAGATTTTCATATTAAAAGAGGCAATGAATATAATTGCTACAGAGTAGCAGATAATAAACCGACAGTCTTATGTGATTTTTTCCATTTTTTATTTTTTATTAAATTTGCAAAGATTTAAAAAAAATATATTTTACGTTGTCATTATGGGATATTGCTAATCAATTTTGAAAAGAAGGCCTGTAACATAACAAAAATTTAGAAAAAGTGAAGCACTGTGAATACCTCCCGGATGCACTCTATGATGTCTGGCAATCATGACACAGAACCAATCAAGCAGATGCCAATGTTGTTTTCTCTTTGGGTCTGCAAAAAAAATGCCCTCACGACGGTATGGTGCAGAGTGCAAACAGGGCTAGACAAATAATATGTAACTTGGGAACTGCGTATTTCCAGTTAGAGGCAGAGACCAAGATTCGATATGTTGTATATGTGTTGGGAACACACTCTATTTGTGGCTACAGAACCACTATCTGCCATGAGTTTTCAAACTGATCCACAACAGACCTCTTTAATTTTTTATTTTCCAAATACATAAATAAGTGACATATTTATGCGATAGTTGATAAAAAAAAAAAATATTGTTATATGTATGTTATAGAAAATAAATGATCAGACTTCAGAGGCTTGCACATGTACTGCAACAGATTATATTTCTCACATACTTTGTGATGCTGTTTAGTAGAGTCGTTCCTGACAAACCCACAAAACAATTTCCACCGAATATTAATGTATGCATGAACTATTGCTTTGCATTTTGAAATATTTATAAAACAAATAACTATCTGCCTTTTTGTTTAATTTGCTTCCAACTAAACTGAATTATGAGTAAACTGTTACCTTTAATTCTGATATGTTTTTCTATATGATAAATAATTTGCATGAAATGGTATGATTGTGTTTATGTTTTTTTTCCCAAAAACTTTCTGGACACATAATCAAAAAATGAAATAGTAAATATAAAACTTCTCTACGGAAAAGCAAAGCTTATTTGGAATAGCTGGAAAATGACACAGGCATCGGAACAGAAGTTTATAAAATTACCAATGCCATTTTGTGAACATGTATTTTGTGCTTGTTAAAACATAATACTGATATTAACAATATAATGTTAGTTCGCTGATCCAATGTAGTCTAATTGTAAGAAATAAAGCTAGAACTGTGTTTTTTTTTATAAAAAGCTAGCAGTTAGTATTAAAAGCAAGGCTACAACTCTCATGTATAAGGCATTAAACACAAACAGGCTTGCAAGCTATACCAAACTTCAGTGCACATACAACATCATAAAATCCACATCAGGCCTTCAGACAATTTTTCAATTTACAGAAATTAACAGCTGAGTAAATTAGTATGTGAAATAGAACTGACATATTGATTAATGCAGACATGCTTCTTTGTCCTTAATAAATGCATTGTTAAGGAAGTAAGGAAAGTTTTTAAAATGCTTTTCCTTCTACAAAATTAAAGTGACACCAAAAAATAATTCTATGTTTATTCATAACTCTAAATTTACCATCTATTGCTCTTAGATTCCTAAAGATCTCCAAATTCCCCTTTCCATGCTGTGATCTGAATTCTTGGTAGAGGGTGGCTACATTCATCCTCCATGGTCCCACTGTATGTAGGAATGCAGCCACCCACTATTGCTTGTTTCCTAGATGGACTATGGCATGTGTAGTGTGCATAGGGCACTGCACATCATTGGAAAGGAGAGGTTCGGGAGCTTACAGAGTACATTACAAGGAGGCAGAAAGACGCAGTAAGAAACAATTTTAGAAAAAATTATTACAGGACCATTAAGTGATGGATGTGGATGAATTATTTTTGGAAAACAATGATATCGTTTAGTGTTACTTTAACAAGATGGACGGAACACCCATCATGACCTTTGCAATGCATTTCAGACTTCTGGTTACCTTTTCAGAACAATACAGCCTCTCTCTGCAGTGTAAAGTATATGTTATACCTTCTATTTATGCCTTACCTTTTACATCTTCATCTTCAATGGTGGTATTTGAACTCTCTGTTGACTCCTGCAGAAAAGCAAACAAGCAATGAGGACAAGAGAACTCAGTGAAGCTACAGAAACCATACAGTGACATGGAGACTCTGGGAACTGCCAACATATTGTGACTACACTGGGAAGCTAATAGACAACCTCTAGCCGATTCCTAGTTTTACCATTACATTTCTAGATTACAGAGCTGAAGATGGCAAAACCAAATGACAAACATTCCCTGATGAAACTGGTTATGGTCAAATCAAAACACAATTGTACAATATACGTATAGGTGCAATGAGTCCTCAGAAAACCATAAGGAAAAATTATCTTAAAGACAGAAGTTATCTGAGTTTGGGTTTTCCCAGCCTTTTGTTGTTTTCAAGAAAATAATCTGGTGCCATTCTCTACCCAACCTTTTTTACACTCATATATATACACTCAATACACATTTTCAGGCAATCCAAGTATGGACAATTACAAAAAGAATTGCAAAACAAATTCTGGTGGCTATACCTTGCCTGCATGGCTACCTGTCATTTATAGGGTATCCTAGCAAAAATTAGCTCGCTGAGTAAAGCAACATTCAAACCAACTGAAACAGACAATCCAGAATTAAAAAATTAGCTCAAACAACATTTACACACAAAATAAATGAAAGTACACATGGCAATATAGCCTAATAACACAAACACAATTTTTAGATTTAACACAATTGACAAAAGACAACAAAACCATAAAACATTCATGTAAGTGAATTTGTTTCCACCATAGGTAAATTATTGAATTTCAGATAACAAAGATGGCATATTCATTAGAAAAGAAGAGATGCAACTTTAGTTGATTTTTTTGTTCTTTGCTCTTTTTTTATGAGCTTTTGCTACAGGGCCCAAATGGCTTAAAATAGCTAGTCAAGAATCATGTTTGTGTTGAAGAAATGTGTTATTTCAAACCTATAAACAATAATGCAATGAACCACAAATAAAAATTGACTATCCCTGGGGTTATTAGCACAAGGGATAGCCTAGCTGATACATATAAAAAAACACTGAAATAATGTATAATGGTATACGCTTATTATAGAGGATTTTACAGCCAGACAAGCTTACTAGGTTTGTCTTTTTGTATGTCATTTATGTAGTGCAGAAGTCTAATATTAGTAGACACAGCTTTCTAAACTTTGGGCGCTCCCTAATTTAGAGCTTTTATTTCTATAAACCACTGAGAATTCAGACACAAGATTTAAAATATTTAAATTCAAATCAATGCTGCCATGATGCGACTGCATTTATTTATTACCAAAGTATAATTGAATAAGCTGAGATTAGAAGCTGATTGGCTACCATGCACAGCTGCATCAGATTTTGAGTGCACCAGTTTTAGAAAAAAGTCTCACATTTAAAGTTGCAGCATCTCCAATATTTTGTTTATTGACAGCGCAGTATTACCAAATTTTTTACTCACAAACATTTACCTGTTTTACTTATATGTCTTTTTAAAAACACTGCAAGTAAATCCTAAAGGTCCTGCCAGAAATGCAGTCCGCTCCTAACAAGTAGTGTTGTCGGCTCTCCTGCTGGGCTATAGCAAATTCCCCTCCCCTCCTTGCCATAACCCTTCCTTTTTTACAGTCTCAGCATCCCCTCCATTTTCATACTAACTGCCTATTGTTCTGCCCCGGATGCTATTTCAGTGCAGCCGAAGCAGCATTATCTATCCACTAAAGGAAGCTAGTGACTGATTGCATTTTTGGCAGGATCTTCAGGTATTCTTAGTACATGCAGCATTTGTACAATTATATACAAGGGTGAAGTGTGTATGTATTGGAGAGCTGTGCTAAATGATTTTTAGATTTAGCTCACTTTAATCACTTCCATCATGGTGACATTGCAAAACTGTTACATACTGTATTTGCCTTACATAAATCTTGGCCTACAACCGTTACAGTTTACATAGGAATAAATGAGTAACGCCCCTTTTTATAGTACTTTTAAAAAAAAAATTATTACAGTGGTTTACATTTTTCATGGGGCAGGTTATGCACAGAACCACACTCAAATGCCAGCATTGTTTGAAACATTATACATTACACTATTTAACTGGGTTTTAAAGAGATGGAATCTGCATTTCGTAGCACAAATAAGCAAAGCCACAAGAAAGAATACTATGGGGAAGATCCACAGTCAGCGGCGCATTATTCCGCCGGGCGTAGCGTACCTTAGATACACTACGCAGCCGTAACTTACTTTTTTTTTCAAATCCACAAAGAATCCGCGCCGTAAGTTACGGCGGCGTAGTGTATCTTTGGCGGCGTAATGGCACGGCATTCAAATCTCTGTGATGGGGGCGTGTTTTATGTAAATACGTCGTGACCCGATGTAAACAATGTTTTTTTTAACTGCGCATGCGCCGTCCGTGGGGCTATCCCAGTGCGCATGCTCGAAATTAACCCGGAACAAGCCAATGCTTCCGACGGTGACGTCATCCTACGCAAATCCCTATTCGCGAACGACTTACGCAAACGACATAAAAATTTCAAATTTCTATGCGGGAACGACGGCCATACTTAACATTGAGTACGCCTCATAACAGTAGCTTTAACTATACGCCGGAAAAAGCCGAACGCAAACGACGTAAAAAAATGCGCATCTTAGATCCGACGGCGTACTAAGACGTACGCCTGTCGGAACGACCAGAGATGCCGTCGTATCTTGTTTTGAAGATACAAAACAATAGATACGCCGGCGTAATTCTTTTGTGGATCTTCCCCTATGTGTGTACAAAATTCCTGTCAGCACAAACCTGAAGTAACATGCCACACAATCTTTATGATCACTGTTCCCTTCACCCCTACAACACCTAACTATTGAAAGGAAGATTCAGATCATGAGAATTATGTAATGTATGGCCAGCATTCGTTTCTTAGTAGGAAGCCTCAGTAAAAAAACAAAAGTAACAGATCCATGGAATGTAGAGTTTACACATAATATTTCACTGCATATAACAACTCTGGAAAAAAAAACGTATTTTTTTTTTACAGAACTGTGGTCATATGTTGTAAAATGTTAAAAAAACAAACAAAAAAAACACACACACATGCACATATATTGCATGTGTATATATAATATATAATATATACATGCATACAGTATATTATTCACACACATACATGCACAATACAGCAGATTGCAAATCTTGAAACAGAAATGACTTGACCAAATAGTATAAAATGGTTCACGTATTCATTGCTTTACATTTTCTGTTAATCAACTGAAAGCTCAGTATGATTTGTGATGAAAGATGAAACACAGACCTCTGCTGGAAACATGAGTAGGGGCCCTTTCACACAGGCATGTGGATGCAAAAGGACGTACAGTACACAATAGAGGTAGCCAGATAATTGAAAAAGAGAATATCAATATATTTTATTAATCCGTTTATGACTAGCCTTAAAGTGTATGTAAAGCCAGAGCTTTCTTTGATGCCATTAGAACCCCTGTCAGGTGGCCCAAGGGATCACTATCGGTCCTGGTGATCATTGTTTCTAGTAAAGAAAATTGATGGGAAATCCATGGGATAGGAAATGCTGAGCTTTCACAGGAAAGAAAAGGCGGGCGGGCTGGGGGGTGGAAAAAAATCTTCCAATTGGGGCAACCTGTTCTGGTAACAACCACTTTAGAAGGGCAATACCCTTGCTTAGAAGAGATCTCTCCTTACCTCCTGTTGTGTCTATAGGACATAAAGTATAGGAAATGTTCCTCTCCTAGAAAATAGACATATATAAAAACGGACAGTGATTTTAAATATTCACTACTCTATCTAAGCCAAGAAAAACATGTTTGGCTTTAGAAACACTTTAAAATTAATATGGGCTATGTCAATGCAGGGCTAAAGAGCGACTTCACTAATTTGCATTGCCAATCAAGTAACTTTAAAGTTGTCTTACAATTTTGTTCATGTGCTTGTAAAAGCATATTTTGTTAGTTCAAATGATTGAAGAAAAAATGTATGCACCATATGTTCCACTGCCTTTATGATTGTTTCTTTTAAGAAACATAATATAAAAGCTCTTGTATTGGAGTTATATCAGTTAACAAAAAGAAAACAAAACTAAATTAACAAGGGTTTACACAATACTATTTTATTTCAAGACATTTGATGCAGCTGAACTAGTGTATTCTCAATTTGGTGTACCAACTGTTCCAAATAGTATAACACTTTTCGGTAGGGCACTAGATGAACTACTGTAGTAGATGAATACTATAGCAGTTATAATCTATAAATAATACAACGTGAAATGGCATACTATGAAATTAAACAAGAAATAGCATAAATTGTGTCAATGCTAAATATGAATAGGACCTTAAAGCGGGGGTTCACCCTGTTAAAAAAAAAAAAAATGTTTTTTTTTTTATTAGACCATTACATTCGGCATCGTAGCGCGAGCTACGGTATGCCGGTCTTACATTTTTTATCCCCGTACTCACTGTGCTATCGATGATTGAAGAATCCGGGGAATGGGCGTTCCTATGGTGAGAGAAGGTGATTGACGGCCGGCCCTGGCACGTCACGCTTCTCCGGAAATAGCCGAAATAGGCTTGGCTATTCACGGCGCCTGCGCATAGCCTGGGCGCAGGCGCCGTGAATAGCCGAGACCTACTCCGGCTGTCTTCGGGGAGAGTGACGTGCCAGGGCCGGCCGTCAATCATCCTCCCTCTCCATAGGCACGCCCATTCCCCGCGGGAGTCGGATTCTTCAATCATCGATAGCACAGTGAGTACGGGGATTAAAAATTTAAGACCGGCATACCGTAGCTCGCGCTACGATGCCGAATGTAATGGTCTAATGATGTGAAGGAGGGTGAACCACCGCTTTAATATTTTCTATAAACCTTATTGTAAATACCTGTCCTAACTGTGGCCCTTTGTCTGTTTACAGTAGTAGGTAAGATGCACATAAGTTCCAACCCAGCCTGGGGTCTGAAAGAGGACACCTCTTTTAAAAGTATCCACAAATGCTGAACGGTATGTACAGGGAGATAGAAACATAGAAGATGAGCAGCACAGTCACTTCTCCCTTGCTGTGGTGACACCTATCCTTATGTCTGATGTGCCGCATCTAAATCTTGTGGCTTATTTCACTCATTCCTATAGTTCATCAATCTATATTGTGTTAGTTGTTCCTCACTAAGGATGAGCTCCGGCATGTTCACACAGTCCACGCGCAGAGCCCACCAGGAAGTGGGCACTGCGCTAATCACAGGCAGGGAGACATTTCCCGATCTCTGCAGTTGAGCATTGGGACAATGTCTCCCTGCCTGTGATTAGCGCAGCACTGTGCCGACTTCCTCGTGGGCTCTGCATGTGAACTGTGCGAACACGCCGAAGCTCATCCTTATCCCTCACAATTATATTGCTATAAAGGGTTCTTTCCATGTATAATATTTCTTTTACAAATTTTGTAAATTCTATTGCTGAGGAATTGCTTACAGAATTACATTAAAAACTAATTTTTTCAACAGTCTTTGAAAATTATATTCAAAAAAGCTGCCAGAATCTTTCTCTACTTCTCATTATAGCAGTTCTGATGTTTGTTTCTATTCCCAACAGCCTTGTACTGAATCTATTTAAAATTAGCTAACATTAGTAGCAGTTTAATCAGCAATTAAATTCAATGCCATGAAGTTCTTTTATTTCTGACAAGAGTTCAAAAAAGTAAGCTTCAAACCAATTCTACTTACCTCATTAGCATATATTTTTGGATCCACTAAAATGACACTAGGTGTATTCATCTGTTCTTTGTGTATTTCCAAACACTCAAAAATAGCCAAGGGAAGATGCTCATATTATCCAATGAAGCTATGTACAATTTTCCTCTCTGTCTCCTATAGCATTAGGCTGCACTGAATGGGGACTTATCAACATCCCTTTGCAATTGAGAACCGTTTATTAAAGAAGTATGTGTGTCAACATGTGTTTCAATAGAACACATTTACACATAAAAAGCACACAATGAAGTAAAATATTGGTTTATAAGATAAACAATTGTGCATATGGCATGGAAATGTACATTGAAGCTATTTTATAAATACATATAAAAACATAAAAATATAAATATAACCCATTATAATTGTATTATTATATTGTGTATTTAATTTCTTATATGCATGTGACCTTAAGCTCAATCTCTGCCTTTTGTATGTTTTTCTTGTGATGTGTTTGCTGTGCATCTTTCTAATTATTGCTTAGAGACCTCTTTATGAGTCCACCTAAGTTAAAATGTATGGGAAGGAGAGGGAAATCTGATTGCAAACACTCTTTATGTGGAAATAACAAAATGGCTGTTTGAAAAACTCCAACAAGATATCATGTGTCAAAATTCAAAATGTAAGAATGAAGATAAAACAATATTAAATGTATGAAAGTCAAAAGGTGCGTTTAAAATAAGGTATATATGTATAAAAATTGTATGAAAATAAGTTTTTTTTTTTTTTCTGGGGTGTCCTAATCAGTCCTCTACTTAGCTAAAATCACTTTCCTTGCTTCAATCAGGTGCTGATGCTAACTTAAAGAACCCAATATGTAAAAAGTTAAGGAACATTATAAGGAAATTACAGCCATCAGCCAGAGCTGTGGCAGATCCATGAAACATCCAGTGAATGTGCAGCCCTTTCTTTTTTGATGCAGCCCTTTCATTTTATGTACACAGCTTATTGAGCTCAAAGGGTAAAACGATTTTAATATATGTACAAACTGGTCCACTTTTAGTTATAAAAGGAAAAAATGGATCGAAAAGTTCTGTGTTCATGCAGAACATATAGAACACAGCTAAAAATAAGAAACAACATGGAAACAGGAGAGATGGAATTTAACACATTCGAACAATGAAAAAAAAATATCTCTAAAGCTTTTTTTTGTAAGTTTGGCTAGTTTACAAAAAGGACGCTCATTAAAATTAAATATATGTGCTTAAAGGACAAATAAATACTTGTGTATGGGAGGTATTCATTAAACATGTTTCTGTTAAAAAAAATGTGTGAAGTATTCATGTTTATTGAACTCCTCCTTTGGACAATGGAAGAGACTTGTCAAATGTTTTTGTTGATGAGGTATGCAAGCCAGAAAGCAAGATGGAGTTGATTCTTTCTGAATACCTTATTTCCATCAGCAGGATTGTGGATTACGGTAGTTTGGGGCTCCTGAGTAAGAACAGAGAGAAAAAAAGTACCTATAGGTAAGTACAGTTGCATAGAAAGAAAGACACCTATGTTGGAATGTTGCTGGCAGCATTGGATACAGGTGAAATGCTGCCAATGAATGAACCAGGACTTTTGCCTGGATGAAGAAAAAAAAAGGTTACCTGCCAGAGCAGCATGCAAAGACCTTATTCAGGATTGGTGTGAAGAAGGAGCAAAGATCACTCCTGCCATTACTTCAGTAGAGAGCTAACAGGTCACAGTATCACAACCTCTGACCCTGACTACAGAAACAGCTTAAAAAAGCCACCTAGATTTCCAATCTTCTGATGATTTAATAAGAAGCATGGTTTCCTGTAATGTGTGATTTTATAGTACATGGGAAGTAAAAACAATAGTGTATTGAACTAAATATTCTAAATTCATATGTGGTCAGTGTGTACAGCTATAAGCAATATTGTGGACAGTATACATGTTTAAATTCCAATAAGGTAGCCATGTTTCAGCCAATTTGGTAACACTTGCTGTGTCTAGAACAATATCTGAATAAGGTCATTTTGTTGTTGCCTAGTGATACTTTTGCTAGATCTCCTTGATGTCCAAGCTTATGTAAAGATAAGTATACTTTTTACTTTAGGACATTAAGATATATTGACCAAAAGTAGAGCTAGTGGCAACACAAAGCACACTTCACTCACATTGGGACAACACATGCATTTGTATGAGCTTTTGACTAACTCTAATGCCCAGCTGTGGAAGCTTATTGGAAAACACACTGCTTATGCAAGGCAATTGGCCACAAAACCACAACAAAAATGCGACGATTTTAGACCTTCAAATGCAAAATTAACATAACAGCAAAAGAGAATACAACAAAAACAAAAAAAAATCTGAAAAGATATGTGGGGGAGGAAAAGCTAATTATACCAGAGGTGGGTTGGGATCTTTAGGACTTGTTATTACGTTGGTTTTGTTGTTTATCTGTGGATATGCAGAAAATAGAAAGAAAGGTATATAGTGAAGAAGCTAAAGCACATGTAGGATCACAAAATATTTTCAACACATCGCAGTGTTTAGTAGTTAGCTGATGGCCAATAATGATTTCCAGCCAATGGAAAGAACTACGGATACTAAAGAAGAGAAAAGAAGCAGGGACAATAAATTATGTTTAATTTTACCTAAATCACATTTTGAAAAACAAAACAAACATTCTATGGGGTCAAACAAGTAACATCTCTTTTTTTTTTTTTTTTACTTTTCCCCAATTTCCAGGAATTCAGCTCCTTTGTAAAAAAGAAGGCACACTATGTGTTAAGTCCAGCGAGGTGCATGACACCTCCTTGGCTTAGCTCTATTATTTGTATCTGGCAGCTTTATAGTTCCCCTGGAAGACAGCTATTGCTGTAGTTCTGGGAGCCCGATGCTGATCCTTCTGAGCTATGCATTTTTAACAGCAGAGTCACTGCAGCTGTGCCCCTCCCCTACTCCTGACCATTCACAGAAGCCTTTGTATCATGTGAACACATTTACAAAATGCAAAGGCTTCTTTGAATAGGCAGCAGAAAGGGGGGGAGGGGTGTGAATAGTTGTTATGTGTGCCTTTTTCCTCTCTCAGAGCTCCAAGTGGGTTGAGTGTAATTCCAGAAAGAGCAATAAACCTGTCAGATACAAAATATAGAGATAACCCCAGGAGGTGTCATGCAACTTCTTTGACTTATCTCATAGTTAGCCTTCACCTGTTACAAAGTGGCTGAATTCCTGCAATTCAGCTTTACATTTTACAAAAAATGTAATTTAAAGAAAGTTTACTCCTCCATAAAGATATGGAAAACCTTGCTGCTGATTGATAGGGGTACTTCACATGGGACTTTTATTGAAGATGCAAAGCATGTTCAGGATACTAGCACAGCTGTGTCATTCTAGTACTGTCTAGCCTCAAAAAAATCTGAGCAGCAGAGATGCTCAGTGGTTACAACATACCACTCAGCAACTGTGTAGTTTAAAAAAAGAATCTGAAAATGTGCAGTATATTTTCTTTTTACAGAAACAAAAAAAAATTCTGCAAACAAAATGAATACAGAGAGCAAAAGTTTGTAAACTGTAATTGGTGAGACACTTCCAGGAGTATCGATCACGTGTCCCCTGCACTCTCACTGGTGTCTTTGTTTCATTACAGGAGACAGTAGTGATGCGGAGAATAGCAGGAAGAACCAATGAAATGCTCCAATAAATCCAGGAGATAGACACACCTGGTAGTGTCTGTTACCAGTAGACTTCAAGGGACCATTTCTCAGCTATGGAGTTCAGCTATGCACCCAACAGAAAAGGTAAGTATTCCGTTTTTTTTTACTGTGCTTACACAACCTTTTTTTTTTTTTACCAATATGAGAGGTTTGCTTTGAAGTAGATGTTACCCCTAAATGGATGCCAATTTGCTTGCTAAAAGACTGTATTTGATAAACTGACATTTTTAACATACTTTTTTCATCCTTTATTGCATTTTAGTGCTTCTGATCTTCTGAAGCTTGTTTACAGGCACTTACTGTCAAAATGCACTCCAGCAATGGCTGCGTGCAATTTCTCAAGCAGGTTTCCTGATAGTGACAACTGTGGAATATGTCTGTTAAAGGTGTGCCAGGATGACCCCTTTGTAGTCTCCATCAGAAGATTATACAATATTCAAAATGATGTGCAGTGCTACACTTAACCTGTATTTATCAATGTTTCTTAAAAAATGAACAACATTTAAATTGTGAATTAAATAATACAGTCCAACAATGATGAAATAAAGAATAAGTCCACAAATTATTAACTACAAAAATATAAACAAGTCCCTTTATCTTCAATAGATAGTGCACAATGTGAAATAGTGATTTTTCCAACAAAAGTGGAAACAGAGGGAGAGTCCCCTCCTAGGGACGCAATGGGGGTTATTTATGAAAGGCAACTCTACTTTGCACTACAAGTGCACTGAAAGTGCACTTGGATGTTCAGTCACTGTAGATCTGAAGGGGACATGCAAGGAAAATAAAAAACAGCATTTTAGCTTGCACATGATTGGATGATAAAATCAGCAGAGCTTCCCCCCTGTCTATAGCGATCTACAGCAATTGCACTTTCAAGTGTACTTGCAGTGCACTTATAGTGCAAAGTGGATTTACCTTTCGTAAATAACCCCCAATGTGTAATGGCAGAGTTTGTGCAGTGACAATGACCATGCTTAAGCACTTGGAGGAGGCGAGTGGTGTCTAACAGATTTTAAATTGCACCTGTATTTATCAATGTATTGTACATTTATAAACACAGCTTAAGGCTGGGTTCACACTGATACAACATGACTGTTGTACACTGTCATCCTACTTTGCCCTGCGACATCTGTCCTAAATTGGTCTTACTTTGGTTCTACTTCCATCCAACTTGACTTTGACTTTGAGATAGTCTGACTTGTCTTTTGACCAATCAAAACAATCCCAGTGTGAGAGAAATTCCTTTTAATGCTGCTATAATCACCATGTCAGATGTCACAAGTCGGATGGTTAGGACAAGGATCCTACTTTGGGCTGAAGTAGGACCAAAGTCAGACCAAAGTAGTGCAGGGAGCATTTTGAAAGGCGGACCGACTTGTGTTGGACCAGTTAAGACAGCTCCCAAAACTATTTACACACGTCAAGCGACATGAGCTTCCAATATCGTAGCGTTTGTCATACCAATGTAACCCGGCCTCAGTGTAGTGCTGCACATACTTTTGAATATTGTATGTTTAATTGACTGTGAGAGATACAATTAGTGATTGGGTTTACTCAAAAATACATCACATTGCTAAAATGTTTCCACAGAGATAACAAAACCCCTGATACATGGCCATACACGGATATCTTCCTGTATCACATATATCTTTTTAGACACAAGTTCAAAAATATAGATACAAAAATGGGCATGTGCACGATGATGTCATTTTGCATTTTTTCTAAACTAAAACCAGAGTTGACCTATTTTGTTAGTACATTTTAAATCGGTTATTCTGGTCTTAAACACTAGGTATGTGTGAAAGAAAAACATATTTGTACCTAGAGCATTTATCAGCTAAATGTAATTGGCTGTACACTCTAAAATGTGCAATCATTTATATGATATAGACAAGAGGAAGACACCGTCACTTTTAAAGTTATCTACATTGAACCCAGAGCTTGTTTAAACAAAAGTAAAGAAATGTTGGTGTTGGTGGTGAATTTACACAAATAAAAGTATTACAGTATAACATTGCAAACCAAAAGATGCGAATGTGAGCAGCTCAGGCTATGCATGAACACTAATCCTGTGCCCACCACTGTGCCGGTCAGGAAGGTTTATTCTCCAAACAATTGTAGCAAACATCCAAAGTGGGCAGAAAGCCGCACATCTAGACAGACTCGCTGTGTAGTGGTGAGTGGCAGTCTCAGTCTAGAACAATGTCAGGCCATGCCCTTGTGCTTTGCTCCACCCCCATGATTAAGCTCTGGGAATGGAGTAAAACACGTTAGGAGCATAGCCTGGTGGGAGACACATACTGTTCTCTTCTTAAAGTCAGAAAATGATACACTCTCCAATTCATATCTCACAAAAGAGTGCACAGTCCTCATAGTATGACAGTAGAGACATGCCTATGCTCTGAATTTCAATAAAAGTTCACTTTAAATCAACATTAACAAAGTTACATAGTAGGTGAGGTTGAAAAAAGACACAAGTCTAACCTATGTGTGTGAATATATAACAGTATTACATTGTATATCCCTGTATGTTGTGGTCGTTCAGGTGCTTTTCTAATAGTTTCTTGAAGCAATCGATGCCCCCCACTGAGACCACCGCCTGTGGAAGGGAATTCCACATCTTTGCCGCTCTTAGGCCTCGTACACACGATAGGTTAACCAGAGGACAACGGTCTGATAGACCGGTTTCATCGGTCAAAACCGATCTTGTGTGGGCCCCATAGGTTATTTAACCATCGGTTAAAAAAAGCCAACTTGCTTTAAATTTAACCGATGGATTCCTAACCGATGGGAAAAAAACGATCGTTAGTAGGCACATCCATCGGTTAAAAATCCACGCATGCTAAGAATCAAGTCGACGCATGCTTGGAAGCATTGAACCTCGTTTTTTTAGCACTTGGTTGTGTTCAAACCTCCTTAGACCTCTAGTGTTTGGGGTGTGTGATAAGAAAAGACATTGAATGGAGAGAGTGTTACCCATCGAGGTTCTGAGAGCTGCTTCTCCCCTGGGATCCTGTGGATTAAAGGCCGTGGCTGGGTTATAGCCAAACGCTCAGTTTGCTTGCCCTCTGGTAAGCGGCCTCATTTATTGGTGGAGGGATCACTTCAGTCAATTTTTACCTGTCACTGTGGTGGTGTGGCTTTTCATGAATTACCTGCATGAGTGTATCCACTAGATGATCCATACTGACTGTTTTGATGCTGATAATATTCATTTATGGACTGACCAATTTACCTCAATCGTTATTATTTATTTAAATATAAATGTTATTTTCTTATCAATTGTGATTAATGTGGCGCAGCTTTGTTTGTTTTTTCCTTTGCTATGTTGTGTATCGCACGTCTGCTGCAGCCTCCGATTTTCTAGCTTAAGTGTGGATTAGCGCAGCTTTTTGTTTTTATGTCACCGCGTTCTGACACGATCGTTTTTTTTAACCGATGGTGTGTAGGCACGACGGACCATTAGTCAGCTTCATCGGTTAACCGACAAAAACGGTCCATCAGACCGTTCTCATCGGATGGACTGATCGTGTGTACGAGGCTTTACAGTAAAGAACCCTCTACGAAGTTTAAGGTTAAACATATTTTCTTCTAATTTTAATGAGTGGCCACGTGTCTTGTTAAACTCCCTTCCTTGAAAAAGTTTTATCCCTATTGTGGGGTCACCAGTATGGTATTTGTAAATTGCAATCATATCCCCAATTCAGTGCTTGCAACCTTTCCTCATAACTAATATCATCCAGACCCTTTATTAGCTTTGTTGCCCTTCTTTGTACTCCCTCCATTTCCAGTACATCCTTCCTGAGGACTGGTGCCCAGAAATGGTTAATACCCTTTTTAATGCATGCCAATATTCTGTTTGCTCTGCCTGCCATTGCTAAGCCTATCATCTACTAGGACCCCTAGGTCCTACTCCATCCTAGATTCCCCCAGAGGTTCTCCTCATAGTGTATAGATTGCATTCCTATTTTTTGCCACCCAAATGCATCATTTTACATTTTTCTACATTGAACCTCATTTGCCATGTAGTGACCACCCCATTAATTTGTTCAGATCTCTTTGCAAGGTTTCCACATCCTGCAGAGAAAATATTGCCCTGCTTAGCTTAGTATTGTCCTCAAATACAGAGATTGCACCACTAACCCCATCCTCCAGGTTTTTTATGAACAAATTAAACAGGAATGGTCCAGCACAGAAGCCTGAGGGACCCCACTACTCACCCCTGACCATTATGAGTACTCCCCATTTATTACCACCATCTGAACTCGCCCTTGTAGCCAGTTTTCAATCCATGTACTTACCCTATGATCCATGCAAATGGACCATATTTTGTACAGTAAACGTTTATGGGGAACTGTGTCAAATGCTTTTTTCTGTTTCTACTCTTTAAATACTATATCATTCAAGTTGTCAAACTGTTCATTTATGTGGCATTAACAAGTATTATTTTCATACTGTAAGAGTTCTGGTATAAAAAGCATTTAAAAAAAAACACAGGCAAAAAGTTTAGTAATTTTTTAGGTCAAGTGACCTAAACAACCCCCCTAATTTCATGCATCAACAATCTTTTTTTCATGTATATAAAAATATATCTTCACATGCAAAGCAGTTCTATAGGTACCGGTATATCTTTTTCACTGATGACAAGTAATGTCTTTAATACGTTCATACAATACTTGCACAGAATGTCAAGAAAGCTTAGGTTATTCGGTTTTCCCAGCAAAGATTTTAGTTAAAATTTTACTATATGTATTAAACTATTTGAGCCTCACATAGAGAAAGGGTTTTGTTAGTACTGTACTATTTGGCATACAGATATCTGTGACCAAAAGCATCTATAAATTTAAGTATGAAACGTTATCATGAAAACCATAAAAATAGCTCCAGACAAATATATTAGGCACCTATTAATACAGTTACCTACAAGCATTAATTGAAAAAATCATTAATGTCATTAAATCAAAACAGTTATTTTTTATAGTGGGATGGGCTACACATGAGGTGATGGCGGGAGGCAGGACTGACGCCGCACACCATCCCATCAGGGAACTTTGAGGAAGATGGTTGCAGCCAATATGGCGCAATGCTCTACCTCATCGACCATAACTGAGCAGGGTTGCTTTCAAGCTCCTTCTCAGCTGCTCTAATTAGCCATACAGGCTATTTAAACTTCCTGTCAGCACCAGCAATCACACCACTGGTGTCTGGCTGATAGGATCAACAGACTTGTGATTACTCCTTTACATGGTAGGTTGATTTGATCCCTTCACTGTAGCTCTCTCTTTTTTTGAACTTTACTACTACATATTTACTATCACCTTTCTATCGTTTTTGTCTTCCACAGACAGGAAGCCATTAGTCTAAGGTATCTTGTACTTCCTAGCCGACCCTATACTGATAGGAGTGGTCACTCCTATCAGCGGGAGTTCTCGCAGTCACACTGAGCACATCCAGCTCCTGCCCTTTGTTGTTTGGTGCCTTGTTATCTCAGAGCTTACCATCTGTCTCACCATGTAACAACTACAGTGCAGGCCAATTCTATCCCTGCCAGGTCCCCCTCATGGTTCATTGGTGATCGGCCCATGCAAGTGAGTATCAGTCTTCCATGCCTATTTGTTGTACTTGCATGGATGTTCTATTCCATGGAATAGGTTTATCAATGTTAAAATTGTACTATTATACTAATGTCCAAATATTTTCATTTTATAGATGCATGTATGCTTTAGATGACATTCAGCCTATGAAGAAGGACCTAGGGGTCTGAAACATGTCAGACGTCATCTCCTACAGCTACGTGCAATGGCCCTTGATACCAGGGGGGTTGACATTCATGCCTGTATTTTTGTACTGCAATTGATCTTACTTTTTTCTACTGTATAGATTGTGTTTCTAATAAACAATACTTTTTAAAAACTCACCTGATCTGTCCTAAAAAGGGGTTATGCTGTGTCTATGAGCACTAGGTTTGTTTTTACTTCTGTCTGTAGTTCTTAAAATAAAGTTTATGAACGTCCCTTGAAGTAAATCGGCACTAATCACAGTGTCCAACAAGTTATTCCAGGTCAATCATGGCATCCAGTGAGGTAATACATGTCAGTCATGTTATCCAGCAATGTAATCCCTGTTAATCAAGCCTTCATCTTTTTACACATGGATTTCAGGGTGGCTTAATAATTAATAAAAAAAAAAGGTTGTATGCGTGTGAGGCCCCGTACACACGGCCGAGGAACTCGACGTGCCAAACACGTCGAGTTCCTCGTCGAGTTCAGGGATGAAGCCGCCGAGGAGCTCGGTGGGCCGCCTTCTCCCATAGAACAACGAGAAAATAGAGAACATGTTCTCTATTTTCTCGACGAGTTCCTTGGCGGCCAAAAGTGTACAGACGACAGAGTTTCTCGGCAGAATCCCGCTCTGACCGAGTTTCTCGCCGAATTCTGCCGAGAAACTCTGTCGTGTGTACGAGGCCTCAGTGTTTTTGTGTTGTTTTGTGGTGTGTGTGTGTGGTAGGGGGACCTTGCCAAAAACAGAAATCATTCTCACTATACATATTAAATAAGTAAATAAGTACAAAATTCAAATATATGTATCTATAATAACAATATTCATATATAACAAAGGGGAGGGAGGAAGGGAACAAAAACATGGAAACGGCCCCCTCCCTTTTGCCTCCCCGTCACTGTGTCCAGCTGATGGATTCAAGGGCTGTCTGCGGGGGTTGAAGCCATCCTGGCATCCTGGTTGCTTGCTGCATCCTCTCTCGTGGGGGTGTGGCTTCAAATGATACCTCCATGTGATGGTGTAATCTTCTGTTTGTGCAAAACCTCCCTGTGCATTCCACCATAGAGCAATATGGTGCCACTGGCTTTTGGGAGCAGGAGGCAGCAGGGCATTAGCACTGTTTCTTCAATATGGTGCTGAGTTAGGGGACCAGAGGATGCCCCAGGCCACATTTCTGGAGGTCTTGAACACTGGGCTGCGCATGTTGTCCTTTTATGTGAAAATGACATGTAATCATATCTAATAGGGAGTATGGGAGATACTGTATACTTATATGATGGATTGATACAAGAGTGTTCTAAATTGGCACTATTTTTGATACTAACATTTTCATTTGTTATTTCAGACCTTTTTGGATACTGACATTATTGTACATATCATAGAATAAAGAGCTGTGCTACCATCAGAATAATGTAATCAAGTATATGCACAGTGAAACAAATTAACAAATAATAGGAAAATGGGAGATCAACCTCTCAGCATATGATATGCTAAACCATTAAAGCAGAGTTCCACTCAAAAGTGGAAGCTCAGCTTATATGCCTACTCCTCCACTCTGATGCCACATTTGGCACCTTTGAGGGGGGGAGGGGAGTGGGTACCTGTTTTTGACAGGTACCTGTCCCCACTTCTGAGAGATATCAGCATAGCAAGATCACTCTGAAGTTCGGTCCCCCTCCTCCTTCCCCCCCGCTGCTGGGCTATTCAGAAGATGCAGTCTGTCATGCAATTGCAGTCTAATGCTGACAGATTGAGGCTGATTTACTAAAGGAGTTAAGAAGCTTCGAACAATCAGGTATTCAAATTAAGCACATCTACAATTTACTAAGTGGAGATTCTCAACTGCTTTAGTAAATCAGACTCATTGTATTAGGATTCGTAAATCCACAAATGCTAGTGAGTCAGAGACTACAAAAGAATAGCCTTAATATGATATTCAAAGACTTGGATAAGCAGCAAAATAAACTTACACTATTTTGGGCTGAGCAGCTTTCTCAATAAAACAATTTCATCCGGAAATCATAGTAAGCTGAAAATATCCAACACCCACTTAATTATACTTGTTCTAGGAGTGTACCAATGCAAATAAATGGCATACAACTCACTCATAGAAGAGGCTAACTAAATGTTATTGTTGCAGTGATTATTGTTGGAATTATCCTCCTTTCCCAGTACAGTATAATGTCCCAGTGAGCAGGAATAATATAACATGCAAGTCATAATAAATAAGCATACCCTGTAAACATGCATGCAATGAACTTGCATGACCTCTTCCTTAATTCCTTATGAGTAGAAATCATCATGTCCCTGTACCTGCTTCTTCCCATCCAAGCAATAGCAACTGAAGATCAGATTTTTTTTTTATTTGTCACAGCCCAAACCAATTTAATGTTATATTTTATAAAATAAATTACAGTGCTCAGCATAAATTAGTACACCCCTTTTTGAAAAATAATGCCCCGTACACACGATCAGGCTTTTGCATGGCCAAATTAACATCGGAATACCGACGGAATTCCATCGGAGTAAAAAAAGTCCAATGGGGCATACACACGGTCGGAATTTCAGAAAAAGTCAGACGGAAACGTGTGTACGAGGCATAAGATTTGAATCAATATCTCAATGAACGCAAGAACAATTTCCAAAAATTTGACAAAACTGAGTTTTATAGAAGATTTGTTTAGCTCATTACATGAAAGTAAGGTTAAAGTGGTTGTAAACCCTTACAGACCACTTTGACCTTCAGGTAAGCCTAGATTAGGGCTTACCTGTAGGTGCAAGAAATATCTCCTTAACCTACACGGTTAAGGAGATATTTGCAAGAAAGACAGCACCAATGTCTATGGCGCATGTGCACCGTAGACAACGGCACAGGCGCACTGAGTGTGCCGCTAGTGAAGGCGATCATGCTGTCACTGCTGGCTCTCGCGCAGTGACGTCATCGCTGTTCCAGCCAGTCACAACGCCAAAGCATCGATACCTGGAAGTCACTCCGGGTATCATGGTGGCGACGGAGGAGGTGTCCGAGGACCGCTGCGGGGACTTCATTTTCAGATAAGTAATTCATGATGAGCTAGTATGCTAGGCATACTAACTCATTATGCCTTTGTCTTGCAGGTTTTTTTTTTAAAGAGAGGGTTTACTTCCTCTTTAATAATATAATTTAGATTACAAAATCGTTAGTTTTACTCAAATTAGTTGATGCAAAAATGAATACACCCCAGAACAAACACTACTACATCTAGTATTTTGTATGACCTGCATGATTGTAAGGACAGCACCAAGTCGTCTAGGCATTGAATGAACAAGTTGGCGACATTTTGCAACATCTATCTTTTCCCAGACCTCTTTTAGAGCCTGGATGCTTTTTGTAAAGTGATGCTCAACTTGTCTCTTCAGAATTCCCCATAGGTGCTCGATTGGGTTCAGATCAGGAGACATACTTGGCCACTGAATCATTTTCAACCTGTTCTTCTTTGGTGTTTTCGATCACTGTTATGTTGGAGAAGACCCCCCCAGAGCTGACTAATAAATTATTTTAAAACCCTGTGTTGTGTGTTTATTTTATTGACACTTTGCCTCCAGGTGAATGGGTAGGGGTACGATGTACCCCATACTCATTCACCTAGGGTGGGGGGCTGGTATCTGGGGGCCCCCTTATTAAAGAGGGCTTCCAGATTCCGATAAGCCCCCCGTCCGCAGACCCCGACAACCAACGGCCAGGGTTGTCGGGAAGAGGCCCTGGGCCAAATTCTCAAAAAAGCTGCCTAACTTAACTTTCAGCAGTTAAGTTACATAGGCGTTAAATTTCTACCTAAGTGCCCGATCTTCAAAGCACTTACCTAGAAATTACACGCCGTGTAACTTAAGTGCCTCCGTCGCAAGGCGGTCCTCCTCTCCGGGGGGCGTTTACAATTCCCGCGCCGGCCGTACTGCGCATGCGTGTGACGTAATTTTCCCGACGTGCAGCGCGCGAACGTAATTTACACCGGGCTTTGTGGATTGCGACGGGACAATAAAGTTGCGACGGGTGAAAAAAAAACTACGCGCCGGGAAAAAAAATAAAAAAATGACAGCGTCGCTCGGCATGCATTCCTGAGAGGGAGAACTCCATGCCAATTTTCAAATAAAAAACCGGCATGGGTCCCCCCCCCAGGGGCATACCAGGCCCTTAGGTCTGGTATGGGTTGTAAGGAGACCCCCCCTACGCCGAAAAATAGACGTAGGGGGTCCCCCTACAATCCATACCAGACCCGTATCCAAAGCACGCTACCCGGCCGACCAGGAATGGGAGAGGGGACGAGCGAGCGCCCCCCCCTCCTAAGCCGTGCCAGGCCGCATGCCCTCAACATGGGGGGGTTGGGTGCTCTGGGGCAGGGGGGCGCACTCCGGGCCCCCCCACCCCAGAGCACCCTGTCCCCATGTTGATGAGGACAGGACCTCTTCCCGACAACCCTGGCCGTTGGTTGTCGGGGTCTGCGGGCGGGGTGCTTATCGGAATCTGGGAGTCCCCTCAAATAAGGGGGCCCCCAGATACCGGCCCCCCACCCTAAGTGAATGGATATGGGGTACATCGTACCCCTACCCATTCACCTGGAGGCAAAGTGATAGTTATTAAACACACAACACAAGGGTTTTTAAAATCATTTATTAGTCTGCTCCGGAGGCCCCTCTGTCTTCTTTAGCTCTAATACCAGGGGGGGCTTCTTCTTCCACTCTCCGGGGGGGGGGTCTTCTCCGCTCTCCGGGGGTCTTCTCCGCTCTCCGGGGGGGTCTTCTCCGCTCTCCGGGGGTCTTCTTCTATCTTCGCCGCTCTCCGCTGTTGA
Organism: Rana temporaria; assembly: GCF_905171775.1. Taxonomy (NCBI): domain Eukaryota; kingdom Metazoa; phylum Chordata; class Amphibia; order Anura; family Ranidae; genus Rana; species Rana temporaria. The sequence continues at coordinate 469,490,720 of NC_053489.1, read as the reverse complement.
CTCGGCGCACCCCGGTTCTTCTCCAGCTGTCCGGTGCCTTCTCCTTCAGCGCTGGCTGCCTGCTATCTTCGTGTGTTAGCTCAATTACTAGCAGGCAGCCAGCGCGGTCTTCTGTGACGTCATGTTCTTCTCTTCTCTTCTCCCTTCTTCCGATGTTGACTCGACGCCTCTTCTCACTGCAATGATGGAAGCGCGCCTTGCATCCCATTTATATAGGCATCACCGTCCCATCATGCTCCGGTAGGTACCCACGTGGTGCATACGCAAAGCTGCATTTCAATGAGAAATGCCCCCAGCGGCGGATGCGGTACTGCATCCTAAGATCTGACAGCAGTTCCGCCTGCGTATCTCTTTTGAGAATTTGGCCCCCTGTCCTTATCAACATGGGGACAGGGTACTTTGGGGTGGGGGGCGCCCCCCCTGCCCCAGAGCACCCAACCCCCCCATGTTGAGGGCATGCGGCCTGGTACGGCTCAGGAGGAGGGCCCTCGCTCGTTCGTCCCCACTCCTTTCCTGACTGGCCAGGCGGCGTGCTTGGATACGGGTCTGAAATGGATTGTGGGGGGACCCCCACACCGTTTTTTCGGCGTAGGGGGTTCTCCTTACAATCCATACCAGACATAAGGGCCTGGTGTGCCCCTGGGGGGAAAACCCATGCCGTTTTTTTATTTAAAATTTGGCGTGGAGTTCCCCCTCATGATTCATACCAAACGCTGCGGCTAGAATTGGCGGGAATCCAAGTCGTATCCCCGTCGCTTCTATGACACGCTCGCTGGAATGTGCTTTTTCTATTCCAGCGAGTGCGAGATGTCGGCACCATGTCGTCGAGAATCAGCGCGATGCCATCGTGCTGGAAACACATTCTCGGCGACAGGTAATGTAGTTAAGTTTTCCTTTGTTTTTCTTTAATTAATAATATGTAATTGGTTTGTTTGTGGCCCGTGTGCACTCCAGGGTCATTCCCCTGTATTACTGTTTACTGTGTGAAGTTCCCCTGTATTACTGTTTACTGTGTGAATGAGTAACCAGAAGTGGACGTCTTGTGGAAACCAGCGGTAATTCCAATTGTTGGATTGAACCTGAGCTATTTAAAGACATGTATCAGACGTCCGCGCATGCTCTGAAGAAACTCGGGTCACAAGTGAAATGCATCAGCACCATCACGCTCTCTGTTGTGAGGGCACGGACTATCCATCAGACAACTTCCCATGTATCTCTTTGCATCTTCCGGGAGACTCCGTAATCACACATGAGAGTTCCGTATATATCCAAGCTGTATTATTGTGAAAATTCATGGCACTGTTTGTTCACTGGGAATGTAGGATGAAGGCATCCCCTTACCCTCAGTGGCCTAGACTTAGCCTAGATGTGGGTGGAATGTCGGCTCCGCACTGAGGACCTGGACTAGACAGCTATCGGATTTGTGGTGAAGTGGTGAGCTGTATTGATTCTTATCTCCAGCTGGAAGGTGTATATATTCATACACACTCACCTACCCACTAGCTCATTCCCAGCTGTCATTGATAAGCGGACAGTTATCTCATATCCCTATACTCCTGGGGGAACCACTAATACTAATTTTGTGTTTATTTCACGTAGTCTGTATCATTGGGAACAATTTCTCGTGTGTCAGGTGTGCATTACTAATTTCAAGTCTATCCCATTGGAGCTAAATGCATGAACTGTTTACCTCAAGATTTACCCAGTCTGGTATACTGAGTGCATTGCTCTCCATCTTTATTTAACTACGTTCAAGTCAGGACTAAATAATGAGAACAATTTATGCATGATTTTTGAGAGGCATGTATGTGTGGTTGTGGTGGCCACCTGTTTCCCTAAGACAACTGTCTATTTTAGATGTTTGTGGTGGAGGTTGGTATTTATGTATCTATTAGTTGTCAGTGTCATATGTAATTTTCAATAAAGATTTTTACTTCATAATACTGGCAGTTCCTTCTTGAATTTTTTGGGGGGGAATCTTCTTCCCCTTTCTATTTTGTATGCTTGAATTACTTTGTATGGTTGATTACTCTTTAATCCCAGGGGTGACAGTATGCAATGACTATAACAGGGATTACCGTATTTATCGGGGTATTGCGCGCTCCGGCGTATAGTGCGCACCCCTAATTTTGACCCGTTTTTCCTGTAAAAAATGTTTTATTACATTTTACTACTTACAGTTTTGGTGTCTTGCCTGGCGTCCATCGGCGGCCTCGTCCGGTCCATCGTCCGTCTGCGGCCTCGTGGTGTCCTCCCGGCTTTTCCCGCGCTGTCTTCATGTCGAATCCCCGCTTCCCGCGCTCAGTTGTGACTACGCGTGAAGCCGAGCCTGGCCGAATGTACCCGAGTGTACTGCGCTCGGTATATGTCGGCGCAGGCATTCAAAGACGGCGCGGGTATCGGCGTATATCGCGCACCCACGATTTTGCCCTGATTTTCAGGGCAAAAAAGTGCGCGATATATGCCGATAAATACGGTATTTAAACTTCCAATCAATCCCCTATTTAGTCTTGCTAATTTGGATGTAGCCGTTGCATCGTTTTTTTTCTTTTGTTTTATTGGATACTTCTTTAGCTAACTGCAGTGAACTTGCATGGTGATTTTCTTCAACCCTTCTCATAAGAAAACAATCCTGACGAGGTGTTAATTTCCATGGACGGACTGGACGTCTCTGTGAGCTGGTTGCAGTTCCATCTTGTTAAATTTTTGTATCACTTTTGCTACAGTATTCTGACTGATAAGTAAAGATTTGCTGATCTTCTTCTAGCCTTTACCCTTCTTTTGTAAAGAAACTATTTTCTTTCTCAGGCCTTATGACATTTCTTTTCCATGTGGTGCCATTGTCGACAGCATTAAATGGGAAGGGGGTTTTCTTTGTTAAGTAATGCCCTTTTAAAATCAACTGTCTGCTGGACACCTTTTTAATGAATATTTAAACTCACCTGTAGTTGAATTCTTGTTATTTAGGATTTTGTTGTCTAAAATTTAGCTTTGCTCCTAAGACTTTCATTGGAGTGTATTTATTTTTGAATGAATTTGTTAGGCAAAATACATGTTTACTTATTCGATAATTTTAAAGAGTAAAGGGCAGAATTACATTTTTACTATCTAATGACCACAAAAGTAGTACCAGTTAATATTGACATGGTTGTCTGAAGTCACAAACCATTTATTTATCTACTATTCATCATCTTATAATGTGAAAAAGAAGGAGAAAGGAACAGTCTCTGCTTCTATTATCAGAATATAAAAACATTTAGTTGGCTGATGTGGCACATCCAGTCTCTGTATATTTTGCATAAAAACATGCAAGCATTACAAGGAAGGCCATTTCAATTCTTAAGTAAATGGAATCTTTGAAACAATATTTGAATGTTTCTTTACATATATAGCATTCTTTGCAAAGTGAATTTTCACCAAAGTGAAAATTCCCATTCAAAGTTAGCAGCCTATTTGCCATTAGTAAATTAACCTCAAATTCTCTATTGCAACAACGCCTAACTGCTAGGATTTTTTCATAAATCCAACTTTAGTTTTACGTTAAAAGCAGCAGTAGTAAAAGTAGCTTACACCATAAACAATGCTAAATCCCCCTCTCCAAAAAGAGATACGATTTGAAGCAAGATGGAATTGCCTGATTTTCAATAAAGGAAACAAGATGACACTATCTATACAATGCAGAAAAGGCCAAGTATATCCGTAATAAAGGCTCAAGCACAGTGAGTCTATTGTAAGCTCTAAGAGGATGCATTCGGTAAATTTCCTCACCGTCATCTGAACACAGGAATTTGACTTCCTTTTCTAAATTCAAGTCCGGGGCAAATAAAAATTAAAAAAGGAACACAATAACAGATTGAAATGTGCAGTATAAGTACCTAAAAGACATAGGTATGCGATAAGCAGGCCTAGTTTCATGTACAAGGATATAAACTGAAGTCACAGGAAAATTCTTACAAGGATGTCTGTAATAAGGGGAGAAACCAACTAAACTGATGCCTCATATACCCATATTAGAGCAGTTTAATTTTAAGCACTGTTTTACGTGAAAAAGAACAATTTTAACTCTACTAAAACCAGCTACGAAGAAGTTGTGGATAAAAAATCCCAGTGAATGTCTATCAGTTTAAATTAATCAAAACGAAAAGGAGAAGATGGCGCAAGAACCAGCTGAGTAATATGTCAGTAATAACAACAATAGATGCAATGTGATAGTGAAACTAAAAGTCCCAACAGTAGATACAAGGGGTCAGTTCGTTACACCAGCAGCAGCTCCCTTGGGAGTTGAAGCAGAGTCTGGGAAAACAGGTAGAAAGGATACAAGGTGTACCAGACTAAGTGTAGCGTAGGTTTAACCATTTATTGTAAAAAAATAAGCCAAATGGCTACTCACAGGATGGAAGTGATAACTAGGCAAGTAGGGTCCAAAGTCACTGGCACCTTACTACCCTACATTTCCTATTCACAGGATGAAAGTGATAATTAGGCATGTAGGTAATGTAGGGAAGTAAGGTGCCTTATTTAAGGTCTTATTAAAGGTCCCTTATTTAACAGTTAGTTCCAATCTTCATACTTTTGGCTCTGTGTGCCACCAGAATAAAATTTAAATTAAACAATCCAAATAAATTTTGAAGTGCAGACTTTCAGATTTAATTCAAGGGGTTGAACATAAATATGAAGTACAAATTATAGGACCTGCAATAATTTTTATACAAAGTCCCCCCATTTTCAGGGCTCAAATGTAATTGGACAAATGAATATAATCATAAATAAAATGTTAATTTTTTATATTTTTTTGAGAATCCTTTACTTGCATTGACTGCCTTAAGCCTGGAACCCATTGACATTACCAAAGACTGGGTTTCCTCCTTTCTGATGCTTTGCCAGGCTCTAACTGCAGCTGTCTCCAGTTGCTCTTTGTTTGTGGGTCTTTCTGCCTTTAGTTTTTCCTTCAGCAAGTGAAATGCTCAATTAGGTTGAGAGCCTGTGATTGACTCGTCATTGCAGAATATTCCACTTATTTTCCTACAAAAACTCCTGGGTTGCTTTTGGAGTGTGTTTTGGATCATTGTACTGTTTAGCGCCATCCAATCATTGGATGAATCTGGGCTGACAGTATATCTCTAAACACTGCGGAATTCATCTGGCTGCTTCTGTCTTCTGTCACATCATCAATAAACATCAATGCCTCAGTGCCACTTGAAGCCATGCATGCCCATGCCATCACACTGCCTCCACCATGTTTTACAGATGACATTGTATGCTTTGGATCATGAGCTGTTCCAAACCTTCTCTTCTTTCTTCCCATCATTCTGGTACATATTAATCTTAGGTTCATCCGTCCAAAGAATGCTTTTCCAGAACTGTTCTGGCTTTATTAGATTTTTTTGGCAAACTCTAATCTTGCTTTTCTAATCTTCAGGCTTATGAATGGTTTGCACCTTGTGGTGAACCCTGTGTATTTGCTCTTGTGAAGTCTTCTCTTGATTGTAGACTTTGACAATGATACGCCCACCTCCTGGAGAGTGTCCTTCACTTGTTTCAATGTTGTGAATAGGTTTTTCTTGACCATAGAGAGGATCCTGCGATCATCCACCGCTGTTGTCTTCTGTGGACGTCCAGGCCATTTTATGTTGCTGAGCTCACCAGTGCATTCTTCTTTCCTCAGAATGTACAAAACTGTTAATTTGGTCACTACTAATGTTGCTGCTATCTCTCTGATGAATTTGTTTCGTTTTTGAAGCCTTACAATGGCCTGTTTCACTTGCATGGACAGCGCCTTTGAACGCATGATGTAGGTTCACAGCAATAGATTCCAAATGCAAATACCACACTTAGACCCCATACACACTATTGGATTTTCTGCAGATTTTTGTCTTCAGATTTACAAAAACCATATAATATGAGGTCAAACCCTAAGAGTTTTAATTTGAATGCAATCAGGCAGGCCCATGCACTACATGGTGTTGGTAAATCTGAAGACAAAAATCTGCAGAAAATCTAATGCTGTGCATGGGGTCTTAGAATCAACTCCAGACCTTTAACCTGCTTAATTGATGAAGAAATAATGAAGGAGTAGCCCACACCTGGCCATGAAACAGCTTTTCATTAAATTGTTCAATTACTTTTGGGCCCTTGAAAGGGGGGGAGTGGCTATTCTTAAGGGCTTTAATTCCTGAACCCTTCCTCCGATTTGGATGTACATACCCTCAAATTAAACCTGAAAGTGATATACAAACAATGCTCAAAAAAATTAAAGGAACACGTTGAAAACATATCAGATCTCAACGGGCAAAAATCTCATGCTGGATATCTATACTGATATGGACTGGGTAATGTGTTAGGAATGAAAGGATGGCACATCATTTGATGGAATTGAAAATTATCCACCTGCAGAGGGCTGAATTCAAAGACACCCCGAAAACCAAAGTGAAAAAATTATGCAGAAAGCTAGTCCATTTTGCTGAAACCAGGACACTTACACCTCCCTTCCTGCCCATGCCATTTTTCAGCTTTCGGCGCTGTCACACTTTGAATGACAATAGCGCGGTCATGCTACACTGTACCCAAATGACATTTTTTGCATTTTCTTCACACAAATAGAGATTTCTTTTGGTGGTATTTAATCACTGCTGGATTTTTTATTTTTTCCTGATTAACTTTTTATTTTTTACTAATTAACTAATTACATTTTTATTTTACTACTTATTTACTTAGATGATGTCGATGACCAATGAAACGCGTCTGGGTTGGTTGTAGTAGCTGTTATGTGACGGTGGCCAGGGCCGGACTGGCCTCCCGGGATACCGGGAAATTTCCCAGCAGGCTGCCTGCCCTGGGCCGCTTTGGGCTAAGCTGTGGCTGCAGCGCAGAGATCCGCACCCTCCTCCTCCTTTCCCTCCACTACATGATGTCACACACAATCAGCGGGCAGCGAGTGTTAAACTTTTGCCGCGCTGCTGTGAGAAAAGTCCCGCCCTCCTAGACCAGCTCGATTTATATCCAGGGCGCACCTACAGCAGTGTGTACCGGAGGTGGAGAGGGAAGGGAATGTCTGCTGTGGATTGTGCGGGGGCGCGGGGAGGGAACTATCGCATGCAGTACACTGACAGTTCCCTCCCCCGGCTCCTCCAGCTGCTGAGCCATTCGGCGGCTCAGGGCTCTGATGCTTAGGAGCTGGCCCGCCTCCCTCACTTACAATGGTCGGGACTCGTGAGGGGGTGTGGCCCCACCTGTTACGGCCCCCTGCTGTCACCCAGCCCTCTGTCACCCGGTCCCCTGTGTCACCCAGCCCTGTGTCACCCAGCCCTGTGTCACCCAGTCCCCTGTGTCACCCAGTCCCCTGTGTCACCCAGTCCCCTGTGTCACCCAGCCCTGTGTCACCCAGCTCTGTGTCACCCAGTCCCCTGCTGTCACCCAGCCCCTTGCTGTCACCCAGTCCCCTGTGTCACCCAGTCCCCTGTGTCACCCATTTCCCTGTGTCACCCAGTCCCCTGCTGTCACCCAACCCTGTGTCACCCAGTCCCCTGTGTCAACCAGTCCCCTGTGTCACCCAGCCCTGTGTCACCCAGCCCTGTGTCACCCAGTCCCCTGCTGTCACCCAGTCCCCTGCTGTCACCCAGCCCTGTGTCACCCAGTCCCCCGTGTCACCCAGTCCCCTGCTGTCACCCAGTCCCCTGCTGTCACCCAGTCCTCTGTCACCAAGTCCTCTGTGTCACCCAGTCCCCTGTGTCACCCAGTCCCCTGTGTCACCCAGCCCCTTGCTGTCACCCAGTCCCCTGTGTCACCCAGCCCTGTGTCACTCAGCCCTGTGTCACCAGCCCTGTGTCACCCAGCCCTGTGTCACCCAGTCCCCTGTGTCACAAAAACCCCTGTCACCCAGACCTGTGTCACCCAGTCCCCTGTGTCACCCAGCCCCCTGTGTCACCCAGCCCTGTGTCACCCAGTCCCCTGTGTCACCCAGCCCTGTGTCACCCAGTCCCCTGCTGTCACCCAGTCCCCTGTGTCACCCAGTCCCCTGCTGTCACCCAGTCCCCTGCTGTCACCCAGCCCTCTGTGTCACCCAGTCTCCTGTGTCACCCAGTCCCCTGCTGTCACCCAGCCCTGTGTCACCCAGTCCCCTGTGTCACCCAGCCCTGTGTCACCCAGTCCCCTGTGTCACCCATCCCTGTGTCACCCAGCTCTGTGTCACCCAGTCCCCTGCTGTCACCCAGCCCCGTGCTGTCACCCAGCCCTGTGTCACCCAGTCCCCTGCTGTCACCCAGCCCCCTGCTGTCACCCAGCCCTCTGTCACCCAGTCCCCTGTGTCACCCAGCCCTGTGTCACCCAGCCCTGTGTCACCCAGTCCCCTACTGTCACCCAGCCCTGTGTCACCCAGTCCCCTGTGTCACCCAGTCCCCTGCTGTCACTCAGTCCCCTGCTGCCACCCAGTCCACTGTCACCAAGTCCTCTGTCACCCAGTCCTCTGTCACCCAGTCCCCTGTGTCACCCAGCCCCTTGCTGTCACCCAGTCCCCTGTGTCCCCCAGCCCTGTGTCACCCAGCCCTGTGCCACTCAGCCCTGTGTCACCAGCCCTGTGTCTCCCAGCCCTGTGTCACCCAGTCCCCTGTGTCACCCAGCCCTGTGTCACCCAGTTCCCTGAGTCACCAAATCCCCTGTGTCACCCAGCCCTGTGTCACCCAGTCCCCTGTGTCACCCAGCCCTGTGTCACCCAGCCCCCTGTGTCACCCAGCCCCCTGTTTCACCCAGTCCCCTGTGTCACCCAGCCCTGTGTCACCCAGTCCCCTGCTGTCACCCAGTCCCCTGTGTCACCCAGTCCCCTGTGTCACCCAGCCCTCTGTGTCACCCAGTCTCCTGTGTCGCCCAGCCCTGTGTCACCCAGTCCCCTGTGTCATCCAGTACCCTGCTGTCACCCAGTCCCCTGCTGTCACCCAGTCCCCTGCTGTCACCCAGTCCTCTGTCACCCAGTCCTCTGTGTCACCCAGTCCCCTGTGTCACCCAGTCCTCTGTGTCACCCAGCCCCCTGCTGCCACCCAGCCCTCTGTCACCCAGTCCCCTGTGTCACCCAGCCCTGTGTCACCCAGTCCCCTGTGTCACCCAGTCCCCTGCTGTCACCCAGTCCTCTGTCACCCAGTCCCCTGCTGTCACCCAGTCTTCTGCTGTCACCCAGCCCTCTGTCACCCAGCCCTCTGTCACTCAGCCCTCTGTCACCCAGTCCCCTATCACCCAGTCCTCTGTCACCCAGTCCCCTGTCACCCAGTCCCCTGCTGTCACCCAGTCCCCTGTCACCCAGCCCTCCGTCACCCAGTCCTCTGTCACCCAGTCCTCTGTCACCCAGTCCCCTGCTGGCGCCAAGTTCTCTGTCGCCAAGTCCTCTGTCACCCAGTCCCCTGCTGTCGCCAAGTCCTCTGTCACCCAGTTGCCAAGTCCTCTGTCACCCAGTCCCCTGCTGTCGCCAAGTCCTCTGTCATTCAGTCCCCTGCTGTCGCCAATCCCTCTGTCACCGAGTCCCCTGCTGTCGCCAAGTCCTCTGTCGCCCAGTCCCCTGCTGTCGCCAAGTCCTCTGTCGCCCAGTCCCCTGCTGTTGCCCAGTTCTCTGTCACCCAGTCCTCTGTCACCCAGTTCCCTGCTGTCGTGACATGCTGAACCTGGTGACAAGGGACAAGTGGCAAGTGACATTTCCGAGTGTCTCCGATGCTCTCCGGTGCCCCCCACCTCTGGCCACATGCGGTATTGCATGCAATTGAAGTCAATGTGGAACAAATTATTTTCGTTTCCATTAACTTCAATGGAGAAACTCACTTTGATATGTGAGTACTTTGGATTACGAGCATTCTCCTAGGACGGATTATGCTCGTAATCCGAGGTTCCACTGTAATATATATATATATATATATATATATATATATATATATATATCCCTAGCCCTATGTGCTTTCATATCTGTCTTATCTTTATATAATACGCTCTTTAAATGCTTCTTTAAAATGTATGGTTTTCTCTTTTACAAACAAGAAAATAATGACGTTATGATGTTGGGCTGGTATAATAATGCTATGGGGCTGGTATGAAATGTTTTCCAGGGCTGGTTTTTACTCCCAGTCCGGCCCTGACGGTGGCTAACGAGACCGCCAGGCTCTTGTGGACCAACCACCACACAAAAAAGTGAGTCAGATCTCCGAAATGGAGCCATAGCAGACAGGTATACCCACATTGCGTGTACCACATCTAAAGTAAGAAGCTCAACTCCTTAGGGTGCACCGGCCGAGGACATAAGGAGGGAAGTACAATGTCCTCATTCAGGCGAAAAGCCTAAACCACCTTCGGAAGAAAGGAAGGTTGTGGGCGAAACACCGCCTTATCCTTATGGAGTATTAAGTATGGCGACTTGTAAGACAAGGCCGCCAACTCAGAAACCCATCTGACAGAAGTAATAGCCACCAAAAAGGCCACCCACTGAGATAGCGTCAAGAGAGGAAGTCTCTCTGATGTTTTCAAAGGGAGGTTCCTGATAAACCGAGAGTACCAGATTCAAATCCCACGGAGGAAGTGGTGGTTTAAGATGGAAACGTATATGACGAACCCCCTGCACGAAGGTACCCACCAAAGAATGGGCTGCCAAAGGCCACTGAAAGAGCACAGCCAAGGCTGAAAACTGCCCCTGAACGGTGCGTAAGGCAAGTTTTTAATCCGCTCCAAGCTGTAAAAACAGCAGGACCCTGGACACTGAATATGTTCATGAACGCCACCCCATCTTTTCACACAAAGAGATGTGGGCCTTCCAGGTGCAATGGTAGATCTTCGTGGAAGAAGACTTCTGTACCCTCAGCTTGGTTGAGATGACCGAGCAGGAAAGACCCCGGTCTCTGAAGACCTGGCCTTCAATAACCATACCGATAAAACCAGCGACTGTTAAAGCAGGATGAAGTATAGGACCTTGAGACAGAAGGTCCTCCCGCATTGGCAACTGCCAGGGTACATCCGCCACCAGGCGCACACGATTGGCGTACCAAGGACGCCGAGGACAATCCGGAGCGATTAGAATCATCGGGTCCCCTCGGCCTCCACTCTGCAGAGCAGCCGAAGAATGGGCAAGGTTTTGCACCAGACTGTGGAGGAAGCAACTGCAATGGGGGAAAGGCAGAAAGTAGCCGATACTGACCCCGCAGGGCCACCAAGGCGACTGACGCATCTGCACAGGGATCTCTAGACCTTGCCACAAACCCGACACCTTGCGGTTGAGATGAGAGGCCAGGAGATCCAAGCCCTGTAAAACTCACCTCCTGCAAGGAAGTTGAAACACCTCCGAGTGCAAAGACCAGTTGCCCTGGTCCAGCATCTGGCGACTCAGGTAGTCCGCCTGCCAGTTTTCCTGATGGTTGACATAAGCCACAGCCGTGGCGTTGTCCGACTAAATCCCGACCGGGTGACATTACAACCTCCACGATCACGGGAGGCGTAGCCTGATTGGCCAGAGTTCTAGGACATCGAACGGCAGATGGGATTCCACTAGAGTACATCGACCCTGGGCTGACTGAACCCCCCAAGCCATGAGGCTGGCGTCCGTTGTAATCACCGTCCACTGGAAGTGAAGAAACGACTTCCCGGACCAAAGAGACAGGGATCTTAGCCACCAATTCAGAGAGACTCTGACTAGGTGGCTTAACTGAATCTGACGATCCAGAGACAAAGGAGATTTATTCCATTTGGACAATATCTCAGTCTGCAAAACACTAGTGTGGAACTGGGCATAAGGTACCGCCTAGAAGGGGGCTACCATGAGGCCCAGGACTCGCATGCAAAAAACAGAGAGACGACCATTTTCTGGATGCCAACAGCTTCACCACAGACTGGAGAGTCTGCAATTTCTCCAAGGGAAGGAAGACCTTCGCCTCCAAGGGGTCCAGAATCAACCCGAGGTATTACAAACGCTGAATCAGCACCAGGACCGACTTTTGGATGTTTAATACCCAACCGAATTCTCGGAGGGTCTGTGTCAGGGACTTACCTCTCAATCCCGGCGGACGACCATTCGGTTGAGACAACAGCGCTCACCTGTAACTGCGCGCCGCCGTGCGTCCAATGCGTGCGCGCATGCGCCAACGGCACGCACTCATGCACAACGGGAAGGCGCGCACGCCATTCATTTACTATACACCATTCACATTTAAATAGGCACATATATGAGCTTTAAATATTGATAAAAACAATGTTTTTTAATAATTAGGTTAATGTATATTGTTTGGTGGGAATGTAACTTTATTATTTTATTAATATGTGGTGTATAATGTGTGCTGATTCGTGTTCAACTTTTGTATTTTTCACTTCCTCATACTGTAATCCCGCTACATCACGCGAGATTATAGTGAGAGAAGCAGTTCTCAGGAGTTTCCAGCCATTTGTAGATCGCTCCTCATCTCAGCATGAGAACCAATCTACAAAGCTTCATAAACAGGCACTCAGAGGAGAGCGATCTCCCCTGAGAATGCCTAAAAACTGAATAGAGGTATTTTACCGCACTTTCATGAAAGGACACCTAACTGACATAATGTGCAGATTGAAGTTCACTCCTTTGTTGTAGTTTGTTGTGAATTAAACAGAATTGATACAAAAGTAACAATATTAATTTGTACCTTTCTTTTTCCCTGGTACCCAAATCTATATATTATGAGATTCAGTATCTTGTGTGATATAATTTAGAAATGAGAGTTCTTGACCATGAGTGAAAGCTTTAACATGACAGAAGATTGCTGGTAAATAGTTTGAAGGAATTGTCTTCTCACATACAGTAGTTATTAACAGAATATTCTTCTTGCAAACAATTACACTCCATCTTCAGAAAGTAGACATTAGAAGACATAATGCTCCCTCGCGTTGATCAAACTCAAACTAAAATATATTCATAATTACAATGGTATTTACATCTGTTAGTGGAGATTTTGACAGCTGCCAGAACTGCTCTGTGTGCACAGCAACTCTGGCTAGGATTAATCAGAGCCGAGAATTGCTGTGTATTGGGAAGGGGGATCCCGGCAGTAGGGCAGAAGGACTGAATGTGCTACATGCATCCTTATGTTCTATAATTATTTTTTTTGGGCATGTGTAGCACCATTAATATCTTAAAATAGTTCTAAAAAAAAAACAACAAAAAAAATCAGTTTTACCTGATTTGTTGATTTTCTTCTGTTTCTTGGATATACCATGATATTGGGTTGAAGCAATAATTGAGGAGACATGTGGGTTTATCCATCAGGACCCCAAATATGGTAGAAAAAAGTGCAAATTACCTTTATATTTATAAGGTTACATCTTTTATGGTGTGTTGCCTCAAGCAGGCACGTGGTAAAGACCACATTCACTGTGATTTGGAATTGACACAATTGAGTATTTACATGAAGAAGTTGATATCAATGGTTTTGTTAGGGGTCAGTGCAAAATGGATTTACTTGTACAGCTGTGTTATCCAATGTGGACTATTTGAAGAATATATATAAACACTTCATACTATTCGGCCTCTTGCACACTGCAGCTTGCAAAAGCTCAGTACAGCTTCTTTTTACTGAGCTAAAATACATTTATTGTAATGTGTATATGCACTTATGTGCGTAAACAAGCGCTGTGCATTCTTCAGTAGAAAAAAAAAAGCTGTCAGTAAATTATGTGTTACGCGAATGCAAAAATGCATGTAAATATGCGCAAATACATAAAAAAACTCTGAAAAAGTAGATGCTCAAACAGGAGTATCATGTGCAAGAGGCCTTCTAAGTAATATTACACATTAGTTGTAACAAGATACTACCAAATGTATATTTATATATATATTCTTTTTAACTTTTTTGCAGTAATGATTAGATTCATATGTTCCTTATTTTATATATTATCACATATACATTTATTGTTTGTACTTGATATATTTAGTATAACACAATAGTGCAGTTTTAGAGCTAGACCAAAGTTAAATACCACATCTCTAAAGAGAGTCATAATATGTTTAATACTTACTGATCCTATATATGTAATGAAAAGTATCCACTGACTATGTAAAATAATATATACTCTCCCATCAACAACATTGCTTTATGGTTCAACAGTTTCAATAAATAAACATAAAATATACAAATACAAACTAAAGTTAAGTATTTTGTATACATAGCTAATAATAGGTCTGGAAATTTAATAAGGACTAATCACATTACTGGGATCAGAAGAAGTGAATAGATTTTAATGAATGTTAGCATAGCTGATAAAAAAGCTACCTACATTTACTGAGGTTAGCAAACAGAAAAAAAACTTGAAAATTATGGAAGGAATGTATTTTAGGCAAAACTATAGGCAAGCATCCAAATACATAGGTGAAATGTAAGTGTGAGTGTGTAATTCTGGGCCAGATTCACAAAAAGGGATATGACGGTGTATCTGCTGATACGCCGTTGTATCCCTGTTTCTATCTATGCGACTGATTCATAGAATCAGTTACGCATAGATATCCCTAAGATCCGACAGGTGTAATAGTTTTACACTGTCGGATCTTAGGATGCAGTACCGCAGCCGCCGCTGGGGGGAGTTTGCGTCGTAAACCAGCGTCGGGTATGCAAATTAGCAGTTACTGTGATCCACGAAACGTTTTCCCGTCGTTACGTCGCCGCAAGTGTTAGTTTGCCGTCGCAAAGATAGGGCACCTTTAACAAAGTGTAAAATTACTACACCATGTAAAAGTATACCCGTCTTTCCCGCGTCGCTTTAGAATTTTTTTAAAAAAAGAAAAAAAATTCCCGGCGCAAGTCTTTTTTTCACGTTGCGATTCACAAAACGTTGGCGCGTCATAATTTCGCGCAAAGCACGTCGGGAAATTTGCGTCGGGAGCATGCGCAGTACGTCCGGCGCGGGAGCGCGCCTAATTTAAATGGTACCCGCCCCATTTGAATTGGCCCGCTTTGCGCCGGACGGATTTAGGATACACCGCCGCAAATTTCCAGGTAAGTGCTTTGTGGATCGGGCACTTAGACAGAAAATTTGCGGTGGTGTAACCTAAATCGGTTACGTTACGCTGCGCCCGGGCTACGTGGATCTGGCCCTCTGTTCATCCAATCTTGAGCCAGGTAGCATAGCCAGACCACTGACTTTACTCTTTCCAAATTAACACAGCTCGGTCAAGGACCTCCTTATCCTTAACTGTGAAGCCTAAATTACTTACATAGTGCACCTTCTGCTTCTACTGTAGCACAGGGGGATACTGAAGGTTGATGTGAATATAGATTGACAACATTTGTATACATTTAATGATTTTAATAATCACCAAACTGGATCAGATTTGGGTTTTTGAGCTGTCTATAGTTCTGTTTTAAAGTTTCTTTGGCTGGTTTAAAAACATTAGGACATCAAAAAAATATCAAAGAGCTATTTCAATTTTAAAGACAAGCAAACGTTGATTATTTCATTTTTTTCAGTAGTGCAGTGAACTTGCACAACTAGACAAAACTATAACAGCCTTACTTGTATGGACGCCATTCACTTTCTACTACAATATCTGTAAATCTTGAAATATCAAAGAATAGATGTAGCAGGTGAAATACCATCTTGTCAGAATGTATTGGTCTAGTGTGAAACCTAGCACCTTCGTAGTACCCAGGCTGCTGCAATATGAAAAATGTCCTGCAAATAATTAGAGAATGGTTCAGTTCATCCAAACATACCTTGACTCCATCAGGTTTCTTCAGTAAACTTCGTGCTGCTGTAAATGGAAAAAAGTAATTATATTACAAAAAATTCAAACAGAAATAAGCTGTATTAAAAAGATTAGGAAATATGTTTTTTTTTATAGGCTCTTGCGTTTTTTTACAGACACAAAATAATGTACTGTGACTTGAGAAGAAAGTGAATACCACCGTATATGAAAAGCTGAACTGATCATTTTAAAGATACAATTATAGCCATATATTTCATAAATTGCAGATATATATAAAAAAAATAGAGTAAAGTATTTAGAGTGATTGTAAAACCATGTTTTTAAAATTAAAATAATAAACAGGTTTATATTCACCTGAACCTCTTTTTCTGGGGTACCCCGCTGGCGATCATGGCTTTTCCTCTTCTTGGTCTGCCCCCCATTGCAATAGACGTGTGGGTTCGCTCTTAAGCTGGGTTGTGTGCGCCCACTGACACACACAGTGCTGCTCAGCCCTGCCCCCTGCTATCTGGGTTTCATTGACAGCAGAGGGAGCACGTGGCTCATACTGCTATCAGCAAAACCTGTAAGACCAGGAGAGGGAAGAGAAGACCAGCAGTTGGGCACAGCACTGGATTGATAAAGGGTAACTGTTGGGGGGGTGAGAGGAACAGGCAGAGCAAGTATTTTTTTACCTTAATGCATAAAATGCATTAAGGTAAAAAAAACAATCGTGTTTAGAACCACTTTAAGTCAACCCACAAATATACATGTGTAACTCACAGTGCTACGAGGACATTAGTTCACATTGTCTAAAATAGAAGCATTACCTAACTGCATTTATTATTATTATGCCTTGTACAAACGGACGGTTTTCCTGTCGGAATAAAATGCGATGGTTTTTCCAACGGAATTCCGCTCCAGCTGTCTTGCATACACATGATCACACTAAAATCCGACTGTCAAAAATTATGACGAGCTGAGAAAATTAAGTTCTATGCTTCCGAGCATTGCGTGGTGTTTATTCCGTCGGAAAAGCACACAGACGATCGGAATTTCCAATCTAATGTCCATCTAATTCCGTCTGAATTTCCGACGGAAAAGTCAGATGGGGCATAGACATGGACGGAATCTCTGATGAAAAGCTCCCGTCTGACCTTTTGCCCTGGTTCACACTGGGTACGATTTGGAACGATTTGAGATGCGATTTGACATGTCAAATCGCATCTCAAATCGGCGGCAATTGTCGGCAATGGCACTGTCCTAATCAGTGCGACGCCGCATCTGCGATTTCAAAAAGTAGTTCCTGTACTACTTTTTGCGATTTCGGGCCGCGATTTACATTAAATTGCGGCCGAAATCGCGGCAAAATCGCATTTTACCGCGATTTTAAATTTGCAGCAGTGTGAACCTAGGCTTTCCGTCAGAAATTCTGCTTGTGTGTGTACAAGGCATTAGATTTTCTCACAATAGGTTTCTCATCAAACTGTTCATACTACAATCAGTTGAGTTGTACATTGAACTGAAATTCCAGTAGACCAATAAACTTCTGGGAGGCCCCTCTCTTGTACTGCACACCTAATTTAGTCCTATATCACCAGAAATTTGCATGACCAGCAATTTCTGTTTAAAATGCTGCATTTTAAATGTCACACTGAAACTGCATGAACATATGCCATTTGATAAATCTTGCCATTTATGTAATATATTCCTTGCAATAAAGGCTGTCTTAAATAATTCAACAGCTCTGGATTTCACAAAAGGCCATTCACACCTAATGGCAACTTTATAAAAAATGCATTCTTATTTTTCTTCACGCAAACCAACATACAGGCATATTATTAGAATTGGGCTTTTAACCCTATCATTTGCACTAGAGCAGGGTGACAAACTGCCAAGAGCTGCCAGGGTTTGAAGCAGCTACATTACATTCACATAAGACTCAATGAACAGCTTAAGACCCCTTTCACACTGGAGCATTTTTACAGTGTTTTAGCGTTAAAAATAGCGCTCTTAAAACGCTCATAAAATGCTCTCCATGCATCTCAATGGACCCTTTCACACTGAGGCATTGTGCTGGCAGGGCATTGAGAAAAGTTCTGCAAACAGCATCTTTGGAGCAGCTTTTGGGCGCTGAAAAAAACGCTCCAAGAACGCCCCTCTTCATTGAAATGAATTGAAAGCGCTGTAAAAACGCCTGAATAGCAGCTCTGAGCTGTAGAAAAGTCAACAAATGGAAAAAGAAAATATGGACAGCCGCACTCCAAAAAACCTTGATGGTTGTCTTTATTTAAAAAAGGAAAAATGCACTAAAAGTCACAGCACACTACACGGGAGTAGCTGTTTTACTCCCATGTAGTGTGCTGTGACTTGTAGTTCCTTTTTTAAATAAAGACAGCCATCAAGGTTTTTTGGAGTGCGGCTGTCCATATTTTCTTTTTCCATTTGTTGCCTTGTGCATTACCAGCACCCTTGATCTCCTGAGACTACACTGATCATCCTAACACAATCCACCTGTAACTTTCTTTCTTTCATTGCTGTAGAAAAGTCACATGATCTCCCAAAAATGTAAACATGCAAGCAAAAAAAAGAGAATCTACAACAGCAGGACTGAATTGCTCATGCTTCAATAACGCAGGAAAAACGCTGTTAAAACGCCCGCAGCGCTAGCGCCCTAAAAACGGTAATAACGCTAAAGGTGTTTTTGCAGCACCTCAGAGTGAAAAGGCTCTTAAATTTACCCTGTCTGTGACCACAACATCACTACTGAGACTTGTAGTGACATAGCGGATTAAAACGCATGTAATTAGTTCCAGCAGCCGGCCCAGGCTGTGGAAGGGGTTAAACATTATCGGCTCAGTTTCCTGGGCTTAGGTTTTGGCGGTCCACTAAGACCAGGGCCACCAAGCCCTGGAAAATTTGGAGCAGGGGGTATGGAGACCCATCAAGGTCGGCGCTAAAGATACCAGGAGTTACGGACAGCATCCAAGTCATGGACAATGCCACTATGGACTCCCACTTCACGGAGGTATGTCGGGGCCACTACGCTATTTTACTTAGGTTCAAGGATAGGATGTTTTTCAGTTATAGTACTGCCATGCTCCAATGCAACCACAAAAGTTATATTACCTGCTCTAAGTCTAGTCTGAAGTTTTTCAAAAGGGTGCATGGTGTGGTATATTCCAAAGGACCTGGGTCTGTAATTGCACTATGGAGTATGTAGTAACACCACCGTTAGGTGCTTGGTGGCACCCCATTCTGCTATTGTGAGTGAGGTAACCGAGGTACACTGGACTGGAGGAGTGGGCGCAGGCTCAGCACATCCCTACTAATGCAACATATAAGTTAGAGCGTGTAGTGACATGGGACAAGTTGCTTTTCAAAGGAACTCTGCACTTTATTTGCTGCACACAGTGAAAGCTCCTTTCTATGTCAGGAAACTGCCTTAATGCTTGATATTTCATATTGCTGTAGTCTCCTCCTGGTCCCGAGCATTAATGAGCATGCTCTGTGCAGAGTGTCACCCCACATGCATGGGTGCAGTAGACCCTGCCCACAGGATTGTGAGACCATTGAGCTCAGCAGGAGACATGCAATCCAACACACCTAAACGCGTAAGATTTAGCTTACCACCTGTGATTTCTTTAATGGGGTTGCTGGTTTACCATTTTACACCTATCAGGGTCCCTGTTTCTGTGGATTAAAAATCTAACTTTAATGTGATCAGTTGTAACTGTAAAGTAGAAGCTCAAAAAATTATGGGTTATACATCAAATCTTAGCGAGGTATAAGAATTATTCAGGTACAGTAGGTGAACCCGATTTTGTGTCAATCTCGCTCTCTTTCTCGGCGAGATTGAGCACCTACGAGCCCCATCGCGGGAGCCAGCGCCGAGCTGGCTTGCCGCGATGGAGACAGAGCCGTCATAGAAGCGACGGGAGATCCGACTTGGATTCCCGCCAATTCTACACGTGTGCGGCGTTTGTTATGAATCCTGAGGGGGAAGTCCCCGCCGGATTTTAAATAAAAATCCGGCATGGGTCCCCCCCTCAGGAGCATACCGGGCCCTTAGGTCTGTTATGGGTTGTAAGGAGAGCCCCCCTACGCCGAAAAAAACGGCGTAGGGGGTCCCCCTACAATCCATACCAGACCCGTATCCAAAGCACGCTACCCGGCCAGCCAGGAAGGGAGTGGGGACGAGCGAGCGCCCACCCCCCTCCTGAGCCGTACCAGGCTGCATGCCCTCAACATGGTGGGATTGGGTGCTCTGGGGCAGGGGGGCGCACTGCGGCCCCCCCACCTCAGAGCACCCTGTCCCCATGTTGATGAGGACAGGGCCCCTTCCCGACAACCCTGGCCGTTGGTTGTCGGGGTATGCGGGCGGGAGGCTTATCGGAATCTGGGAGCCCCCTTTAATAAGGGGGCCCCCAGATACCGGCCCCCCCACCCTAAGTGAATGAGTATGGGGTACATCGTACCCCTACCCATTCACCTGCAAGAAAAGTGGTAAAAACACAAATAAACCACACAGTGTATTAAAATATTTTATTTTTCTGCTCCGGAGGCCGCCCCCTGTCTTCTTTATTAGCTCTTTTACCAGGGGGGGCTTCTTCTTTGACGTCTTCGGGTGGGTGGGGGCCGCCGTCTGGTTCTCTTCCACCGCCGGGGGGGGGGGTGGCTTTTAAAAAAGCCCCCACCCCCCCGGCGGGTTTCCTCCGGCGTCTTCGGCGGGGCTCTTCTTCTTCCGCTATCCCGACGGGTCTTCTCAACTCTCCGGGGTTCTCCTTCTGTCTTCGCCGCTCTCCGTTGTTGACTCGGCGCACCCCGGTTCTTCGTCTCGCTGTCCGGTGTCTTCTTCCGTGCTGTACGTCTTCTCCTTCCGTGCTGTGATGAGTTCTTCTTCCGTGCTGTGACGTCATGTTCTTCACTTCTCTCCTTCTCCCGATGTTGACACGCCGGTCCTCCTCGCTGAAATGACGGATGCGCGCCTTGCATCGGACCTATATAGGCCTCACAGTCCCATCATGCTCTGTACCTACCCATGTGATACCTACCACGTGGGTAGGTATCACATGGGTAGGTACAGAGCATGATGGGACTGTGAGGCCTATATAGGTCCGATGCAAGGCGCGCATCCGTCATTTCAGCGAGGAGGACCGGCGTGTCAACATCGGGAGAAGGAGAGAAGTGAAGAACATGACGTCACAGCACGGAAGAAGAACTCATCACAGCACGGAAGGAGAAGACGTACAGCACGGAAGAAGACACCGGACAGCGAGACGAAGAACCGGGGTGCGCCGAGTCAACAACGGAGAGCGGCGAAGACAGAAGGAGAACCCCGGAGAGTTGAGAAGACCCGTCGGGATAGCGGAAGAAGAGCCCCGCCGAAGACGCCGGAGGAAACCCGCCGGGGGGTGGGGGCTTTTTTAAAAGCCACCCCCCCGGCGGTGGAAGAGAACCAGACGGCGGCCCCCACCCACCCGAAGACGTCAAAGAAGAAGCCCCCCCTGGTAAAAGAGCTAATAAAGAAGACAGGGGGCGGCCTCCGGAGCAGAAAAATAAAATATTTTAATACACTGTGTGGTTTATTTGTGTTTTTACCACTTTTCTTGCAGGTGAATGGGTAGGGGTACGATGTACCCCATACTCATTCACTTAGGGTGGGGGGGCCGGTATCTGGGGGCCCCCTTATTAAAGGGGGCTCCCAGATTCCGATAAGCCTCCCGCCCGCATACCCCGACAACCAACGGCCAGGGTTGTCGGGAAGGGGCCCTGTCCTCATCAACATGGGGACAGGGTGCTCTGAGGTGGGGGGGGCCGCAGTGCGCCCCCCTGCCCCAGAGCACCCAACCCCCCCATGTTGAGGGCATGCAGCCTGGTACGGCTCAGGAGGGGGGTGGGCGCTCGCTCGTCCCCACTCCCTTCCTGGCTGGCCGGGTAGCGTGCTTTGGATACGGGTCTGGTATGGATTGTAGGGGGACCCCCTACGCCGTTTTTTTCGGCGTAGGGGGGCTCTCCTTAAAACCCATAACAGACCTAAGGGCCCGGTATGCTCCTGAGGGGGGGACCCATGCCGGATTTTTATTTAAAATCCGGCGGGGACTTCCCCCCTCAGGATTCATAACAAACGCCGCACACGTGTAGAATTGGCGGGAATCCAAGTCGGATCTCCCGTCGCTTCTATGACGCGCTTGCTGGGATGTGCTGTCACTATTCCAGTGAGTGTGAGATGTCGGCGAGATCTCGGCACCCTGTCGCCGAGTATCAGCGCGACGCTGTCGTGCTAAAAGCACAATATCACAAACACCTACTGTAACGGCCAAAACAACAATATTCTTTCAGGAAACAATGGACACATAAAATTGAATGAAAGTGACACATAGCAGGACTAAACCTGGGTGCACTTGTGAACATCTTCTATTATACTACTCTCATCCTGTGAATGCCCATACAGCAACAATGGCCCGGATTCACAAAGCACTTACGCCGACGTATCTCGAGATATGCCACGTAAGTGCAAATATGCGCCGTTGTATCTATGCGCCGTGCTCACAAACCGAGATACGCCTAAAAATAGGCTTCATCCGACCGACGTAACTTGCCTACGCCGGCGTATCGTGGGCGCATATTTACGCTGGACGCATTTGGCGCTCCCATTAATTTCCTATTCAAATATTGGAATGAGGGAGATACGCTGATTCACGAATGTACTTATAATATACGCGGTTTGCGTAAGTTGTACGTCCGGCGTAAAGTTATTCCCCATATAGGAGGCGCAACCCATGCAAAGGTATGGACCAGGGAACACAAGCCGTCGTATCTTATGTCGTTTACGTTGTACGTGAATATGACTAGGTGTAGGTTACGTTCACGTCGTAGGTAGTGATCCGTCGTATCTTAGAGAGTAGTTCCGACGTGATTCTGAGCATGCGCAGTGGGATGCGTCCACGGGACGGCACATGCGCCGTTCGTTATTTGTATCTTTATGGCGCTTGGCCCATCATTTGCATGGGGTCACGCCTCATTTGCATGGCTCACGCCCACTTCCACTTACGACGACTTATGCATAGGAAACCCAGCGCAGATTTGGCAGCACTGGCTGTGAATCCAGTGCTTGCCTCTCTGCGCTACATCGGCGTAGCGTATATGAGATACGCTACGGCGGCATAATGATGCGCCAATGTATGTGAATCCGGGCCATAGTGTTTCTGATTAAAACCAATTGTCATTTTTAGAGTTGCAAGTATTACACAAGCTATATTTAGTGTTGATACATAGTAGAAACATTACCAACATGCATATACTGTAGAGATTTTTAGGACAAAAAAATGGCATAACTTTTATCACTGTGAAGTTATGTGCAGTTGAGTGGCTGTCGAATTGGCAGCAGTGGCTGTGTCCATGCAGCAGCTGCATCCCAACTGACATGAATGAGACATGGCCCTCACATGGGTGTAGGCTATAGTATGCCTGTGTGAACAGGGCCTTATGCCACATACACAAGACCATTTTTAATGGTCTAGAAAAAACAATGTTTTATTCAACCCGATTATTGTTAAGCCTGCCTTGCCTACACACGATCGTGAAAAAAAATGCTCTAGCAAAGCGCGGTGACGTACAACACGTACAAGGGCACTATAAAGGGTTCCATTCGGATAGCGCCACCCTTGGGGCTGCTTTTGTTGATTTCGTGTTAGTAAAAGTTTGGTGAGAGACGATTCGTGCTTTTCAGTCTGTTACAGCGTGATGAATGTGCTATCTCCATTACGAACGTTAGTTTTACCAGAACGAGTGTCTCATAACTTGCTTCTGAGCATGCACGTTTTTTTCACGTCGGTAAAGCCTACAAACGACCATTTTTTAGAGCATGTTCTAAATTTTGAATGGTCATAATAATTTACAAATTTTCAGATGATTTTCAAATCTTAAAGTGGTTGTAAACCTCAAACATGAAATATGAAAAAAAGCATATCCATTCATACTGTGTATGTGTCTCTTTCCAA
This sequence comes from Rana temporaria, assembly GCF_905171775.1. Taxonomy (NCBI): domain Eukaryota; kingdom Metazoa; phylum Chordata; class Amphibia; order Anura; family Ranidae; genus Rana; species Rana temporaria. The sequence goes on along the minus strand of NC_053489.1, from coordinate 469,467,056 downwards.
AGCTCTGAGTGTCACTTCTCTCCGATGCCTGGTTCCTCTGTTATTAGCACAAATTAAAATGGTGATGGGAAACTGCCTTAATGCTTGATATTTCATATTGCTGTAGTCTCCTCCTGGTCCCGAGCATTAATGAGCATGCTCTGTGCAGAGTGTCACCCCACATGCATGGGTGCAGTAGACCCTGCCCACAGGATTGTGAGACCATTGAGCTCAGCAGGAGACATGCAATCCAACACACCTAAACGCGTAAGATTTAGCTTACCACCTGTGATTTCTTTAATGGGGTTGCTGGTTTACCATTTTACACCTATCAGGGTCCCTGTTTCTGTGGATTAAAAATCTAACTTTAATGTGATCAGTTGTAACTGTAAAGTAGAAGCTCAAAAAATTATGGGTTATACATCAAATCTTAGCGAGGTATAAGAATTATTCAGGTAACGGCCAAAACAACAATATTCTTTCAGGAAACAATGGACACATAAAATTGAATGAAAGTGACACATAGCAGGACTAAACCTGGGTGCACTTGTGAACATCTTCTATTATACTACTCTCATCCTGTGAATGCCCATACAGCAACAATGGCCCGGATTCACAAAGCACTTACGCCGACGTATCTCGAGATATGCCACGTAAGTGCAAATATGCGCCGTTGTATCTATGCGCCGTGCTCACAAACCGAGATACGCCTAAAAATAGGCTTCATCCGACCGACGTAACTTGCCTACGCCGGCGTATCGTGGGCGCATATTTACGCTGGACGCATTTGGCGCTCCCATTAATTTCCTATTCAAATATTGGAATGAGGGAGATACGCTGATTCACGAATGTACTTATAATATACGCGGTTTGCGTAAGTTGTACGTCCGGCGTAAAGTTATTCCCCATATAGGAGGCGCAACCCATGCAAAGGTATGGACCAGGGAACACAAGCCGTCGTATCTTATGTCGTTTACGTTGTACGTGAATATGACTAGGTGTAGGTTACGTTCACGTCGTAGGCAGTGATCCGTCGTATCTTAGAGAGTAGTTCCGACGTGATTCTGAGCATGCGCAGTGGGATGCGTCCACGGGATGGCACATGCGCCGTTCGTTATTTGTATCTTTATGGCGCTTGGCCCATCATTTGCATGGGGTCACGCCTCATTTGCATGGCTCACGCCCACTTCCACTTACGACGACTTATGCATAGGAAACCCAGCGCAGATTTGGCAGCACTGGCTGTGAATCCAGTGCTTGCCTCTCTGCGCTACATCGGCGTAGCGTATATGAGATACGCTACGGCGGCATAATGATGCGCCAATGTATGTGAATCCGGGCCATAGTGTTTCTGATTAAAACCAATTGTCATTTTTAGAGTTGCAAGTATTACACAAGCTATATTTAGTGTTGATACATAGTAGAAACATTACCAACATGCATATACTGTAGAGATTTTTAGGACAAAAAAATGGCATAACTTTTATCACTGTGAAGTTATGTGCAGTTGAGTGGCTGTCGAATTGGCAGCAGTGGCTGTGTCCATGCAGCAGCTGCATCCCAACTGACATGAATGAGACATGGCCCTCACATGGGTGTAGGCTATAGTATGCCTGTGTGAACAGGGCCTTATGCCACATACACAAGACCATTTTTAATGGTCTAGAAAAAACAATGTTTTATTCAACCCGATTATTGTTAAGCCTGCCTTGCCTACACACGATCGTGAAAAAAAATGCTCTAGCAAAGCGCGGTGACGTACAACACGTACAAGGGCACTATAAAGGGTTCTATTCGAATAGCGCCACCCTTGGGGCTGCTTTTGTTGATTTCGTGTTAGTAAAAGTTTGGTGAGAGACGATTCGTGCTTTTCAGTCTGTTACAGCGTGATGAATGTGCTATCTCCATTACAAACGTTAGTTTTACCAGAACGAGTGTCTCATAACTTGCTTCTGAGCATGCACGTTTTTTTCACGTCGGTAAAGCCTACAAACGACCATTTTTTAGAGCATGTTCTAAATTTTGAATGGTCATAATAATTTACAAATGTTCAGATGATTTTCAAATCTTAAAGTGGTTGTAAACCTCAAACATGAAATATGAAAAAAAGCATATCCATTCATACTGTGTATGTGTCTCTTTCCAAAGCTCTGAGTGTCACTTCTCTCCGATGCCTGGTTCCTCTGTTATTAGCACAAATTAAAATGGTGATGGGAGGGAGCTGCAGAAACACAGCTACAACTCTTATGTAGGAGGATTTGTTTCATCCCTCTGAATAACCTGATGCCAGTCACTTCAGTGGGTACACGGGAGAGTTTACAAACACTTTGATTAAAATAATAAAAACTTTCTGCTTTTTTTTCTTGTATTTCCAAGGAGCTTCTGTGATGGACTATTACAGTTTATTACAAATTAATTTTAGAAACAAATCCCACCAATTTGAAAGCATAGGTGGCAGAAGGTTAACAATTAATTGAAGAAATAAAGTATGTTAGTATTGAAGCGGAAAGTATAAGGAAATATCCTATTACTTATTAAAAATAATAAAAAGCTTTATCAGGTGCAGAATAAAATGAAGAAAGGTGGAAAAACAGCAATTTATTGAAATCTTACCTCACATGAAACACATTCCACATAAAAGGAAAATTAGAAAAAGGAAAATTAAAAAAACACATTTAGAACTACAGAACTATGAGCAGCTGATGTAAATGTCATGCCTTACAAACAGATATGATGCATTGAATGGAAAGTTGGGTCTCACTAGAAGAAATGTCTATCCAAATTAATTGATACCTCAAAGGTAACCTGTCACAAATAAAAGAGCACTTGGAGTTGCAGCAGTTCAAACGAGAGTTTCCACTGAGCATGCCAATGTCCAAATTATGCTTTGATGTAATGCAATATGTGTGACTTGGGAGATTTAAATGTTCTCAAACACTGGTCATGAATTTCGAATGAAAACATAACAACATTTTAACTGGTTTTAAAAAAAGTGTAAGATGCGAAAGATTTCGCCACATATTTGTGTACAGTATGTGCAAGAGAGAGGCATGGGAGAGATCAGGCAAATGTGCAATCTGGCAACTAGAGTTGGCCTGCAAACTTAAGCCTTATGCTGCGTACACACAACCATTTTTAATGGTCTAGAAAAAAAAATGCTCTAGCAAAGCGCGGTGACGTACAACACGTACGACGGCACTATAAAGGGGAAGTTCCATTCGGATGGCGCCACCCTTGCTGATTTCGTGTTAGTAAAAGGTTGGTGAGAGACGATTCACGCTTTTCAGTCTGTTACAGCGTGACAAATGTGCTGTCTCCATTAGAAACGCTAGTTTTACCAGAACGAGCGCTCCCGTCTCATAACTTGCTTCTGAGCATGTGTGTTATTTGAAAATTTAGAGCATGTTTTAAATTTTTAATGGCCATTTTTAATGGCGCAAAAAATGCTCTGGAGCCCACACACAGTCGTTTTTAATGACATTAAAAAAAAATGTCATTTTTCACATCGCGAAAAACGGCCGTGTGTACGCGGCATTACTGAGAAAAATTGCTGGCAGGAACATTTTTTTCTTGCAGAAGATACTCTGTGAAGTTGATTTAATAAAGGCAAATAGGCTGTTCACATTACAAGGTTTGGTGGACTGTGCAAGGAAATTTTCCACAAAGTTTAGTTAATGTGGTGCAATTTCACTTTGCAAAAAAATACCCAATCACATGCAAGGAAAATACAGTAAACTGTATTTTTTGTTTGCACAAAAAAAACATGTTTTGTTTGACCGTATTCACTAAGCTCTAGGGAAAGTTCTCTTGCACACTGCACTTTCCCTTGTAAAGTGACCATTCTATTTTCTTTTAGTAATTTAACCCTTAAACGTCTCCTCTGTCTTCCTGCTCCTCTGCTTCTAAATGCACACACATACTCAGAATGCCTTGATGCCAGAATTCATGAGTTATGTTAACCAGGGTCAGCCAGCCACAAAGGCTGAAGACAATGTACCTCAAGGAAGATTGGCAATGACATCAGGGGAGGCAAGGGCGTTTGCTGATGTTGCATTACTGGAGGGGATGTAAGTACAGCCGACTTTAGTTTGGTTTTATGGGGGTATTATGAGAAAATATGTAAAGCCATGGCCAATATATTGATCCTGCATTATAATTACTTACTGAATCCAAATTTGTTGTAAAATAAGCTGAAACTGACACAAATCAATATAGTGTTTGTCCATGCCATTTTCATTTGTTTTGCTATTAAAAAGAATATGTTAATTCAAAGTAAAAGCAAGTTTCTCCTCTGCGGAACATGCAACTTATTTCACTGCAAATTGGATTTTTGGGGGAAAAACTGGAGGGGCACCAATATGTTCAGTTGCATTTGTATGCTTCTGATGGACCAGTAACTATGCCAAAAAGGCACCATTACAAAATCAAGTACTTGAATTTATTTATTTATTTTTTAAACACAGGTTTCGCTAACTATCATAAAGGTACACCCATGAGAAGTTAATTCAGTATATACAGGTGCATCTCATAAAATTAGAATATCATTTCAAGTAATGATTTGGGGAGCTATGTTATCTGCTGGTGTTGGTCCACTGTGTTTTATCAAGTCCAAAGTCAGTGCAGCCCTGTACCAGGAAATTCTATTTTGTTCTAATTGTATTCTAATTTAATGAGATGCAACTGTAAATTAACCTTGTAAGACCCATGTGCTTTCCATTTAATACATCCAAAGTGAACATAAAATGTATGTTGAACAAATATCACCTAAATATTGACAATAAATTCTTTATATAGTAGACTAATATGTCTTATGCTCTATAGGATTAGTAAAAGTTTGTTTAAAGTTACATGAATTCTGATGACATGAAGGAGATAGATTTACTAAGTTGTCATTGCCTTATTTTGAAACAAATTGATTGAACTTGCTGGCATGTTTCTAAAAGGATAGTAGAGAGAAGAAGCTAGAAAATGTGCATCTCTATAATTTCTAAAACGTTTTTGACTTAGTTTTGATATCTAACAATGAAAAAACATTATTAAATTACTATTCACTCAGACTGCAGAAACTGCAATTTCAGAAAAACAAAGACATGTGGATATAATGGTTGTATACCCATTAGTAAATCTAACTCCAGCACAGAATGAGGTAAAAGAAAGGGCGCTATTGAATATGAGTGTAGGTAGGAATTATTACGTCCTTTTTTAAAAGGAACTTCCTGCAAATCCTGACTTAGTACTTTGTTTTGTGTGCTGTATTACAGTGAAAGCAAAATGATTTGGAAGACAAGTACCATGAAATAAAAAAATAATAAAGTACACCTTAGAGAAAAATATCTAATGTGGAAGCTAAATGACAGGTTGTCCTTGGATAGTTTAAGTGGACTCAGTGGGCCAGATTCACATAAAAAGTACGCCGGAGTATCTGCTGATACTCCGGCGTACTTTCAAATTTGCTGCGTCGTATCTTTATTTGGAATTCTCAAACAAAGATACGACGGCATTTGGCTACGCCTTCGGATCTTAGGATGCAATACTTCGGCGACCGCTGGGTGGAGTTCGCGTCGTTTTCCGCGTCGGGTATGCTAATTAGCTGTTTACGGCGATCCACGAAGGTACGCGCGTTCGTCGCATTCTCTTACGTCGTCGCTAGTCGGCTTTTCCCCGGCGTAAAGTTGCGATTGCTATTTAGGTGGTGTAAAATTAGACAGCCCATGTTAAAGTATGACCGTCGTTCCCGTGTCGGAATTTCAAAAAAAAATTTCGGTAAGTCGTCCGGGAATACGAAAGGACGTAACGCACGTCGCCGTTCAAAACATTGTGTCGGGGCGACGTCATTTCGCGCAAATCACGGCGGGAAATTTCAAAACGGAGCATGCGCAGTACGTTCGGCGCGGGAACGCGCCTAATTTAAATGGTACACGCCCCATTTGAATTGGGCGGGCTTGCGCCGGACGGCTTTACGCTACGCCGCCGCAAGTTTACAGGCAAGTGCTTTGTGAATCAAGCACTTACGCTGAAAACTTGCGGTGGTGTAACGTAAATGGGATACGTCACGCCGCCGGATTTCTACATGAATCTGGCCCAGTGCATTTTGTGCTGTTTTGGACTGAGTAGATAATGGTGAGAACTTCCCCAATTGGATGCTGTTTTTTCGCATCCTGTGGTTTCACAGAAGGTGGGGGGAGGATCTCCAAAATCAAGATGACCAGCCATAAAAAAACCTGACAAATGTTTCAATGCTTTTACACTGTATCCACAGAACAAAAAAATGTGTGAAGAAATTAAATGTTATCTTTCTCTTTTCCCTAGACAAATGTCTTCATGATTATCCATGTTAAAACAACTGTTTTATAAGTGCAGAAGATTACACATTGGGGTTGATTTACTAAAACTGGAGAGTGCAAAATCTGGCGCAGTTGTGCATGGTAGCCAATCAGCTTCTAATTTCAGCTTGTTCAATTAAGCTTTGACAAAACAACCTAGAAGCTGATTGGTTTCTATGCAGAGCTACACCAGATTTTGCACTCTCCAGCTAGTAAATCAAACCCACTGTTATCTATGACACCTACTTACTTTGATGTACTAGATGTCCGCAAGAAAACAGTATCAAAGGCTAGGTATCGTTTCTGTACAGGTCAGTTTCCTCATGCTGTTAAACTACTAGGAGTGGCAAATTAGGCTGTAATATTAAATTTGCATCATCAAAGAGGAACATATTTTATTACAAATTGAGGAATTAATTTTCTTCCTTCTGAAATTAATTGATTTTCACTCAGCAAAAAAAAAGTAAAAAGGCTTAGTGCACCTTTCTCCTAAACCGCCTCTATATATATATATTTTTTTTTTATAAAAAGAGTGTCTCTTTACCTCACTAATATGGGATTCAACCTTGGAAGGTGAGTTAGGGAGAGTACTTTCTGCAAACCCTGGCTGAGGCTTTATGTTAGGGAAAGAAGTTTAATTAAGATCAGCATTTGTCTTTTAAGATTATTGAGTATTTTTGTAACCATCTACAATGATTTATCACAATTGACTTACTGTTCAAAGCTTGCCTATTCTCCTTTTTAGTTTTATGCCTACTAATATTCCAAATGTACATCATATGTTCAATACCGATAAGATATGTAATTATGTATAAAAAATAAATTAAGACAAATAAAGTTCCTTTTCATTGGAAAAATAGTACAAATATATAACAAACGTTACTCAGTCACAACTCAAGGAAGCCTGAAGATCATAAAAACAAGGCAAATATTATTTTCCTACCTTACTAACATGGCATTAGTGATGCCACAGAAAACCTAGGTATAATCCCAGAGCTCTCTGCATCATTTAAATCATTTGCTATTGAGAATTCTCTGCAGGCTGTACACCCTAGCAAAATCTAGGAAACATATGACATTTTACATCTATACCGGAGTTCTTATGGATTCCATACCTTGCTCTCCACAGCTACTGTCTTCACTATTGAGCAGCAGCTCCCCATGAGTTACCGACTACTCGGGACCAATGTATATGCTAACAGATGGCTTAAATGGCCCTATGCTCAGCACCATACAAACACTGACTCAAATGCAGGCAAAGTCTAGTCTTCAAAAACACTAGACACACAGCAAGTACCCCTTTTTTTTTTAAAAAAGGGTTCTTCAAATACCAGGATTCTTCAACATGCCTAGAAAATTAACTACTACCACCATAATGAAGCTTCAAATCCCAGGATCCTTCCACATTCCTAGTAAATAACCTATTACTACCACTAAGAAGCTTTGAATAAGATAACACAATCCATTTAAAAATCAATTGACATATCATCAAACATGATATGTGGTTGTGACAGCTCAAAGGGAGAGTGTGCATCTTCAAACTGAAAGCTCATTTGTGGACACTATAGTTATATAAACATATCATAGAACTGATGGTAATAATGGAAATTAAATGCATGAATACAATTATTGTTGAGGAATAATAAGATATCCAAATCTGTCTTCTTTGATTAGGATTTTAAATACTAAATAGGTCTCTTGTGTGAAATACAACTAACAACAAATAACAAATCCAAATCTTACAAAAATTAAAGGCAGGCTGAATATACATTGCGCACAATTTGCCATTTAGACATATGAGGAAAGTCAGAATAACAACACACCTTTTTTAACAGAAGCACAAAAAGATTTTTATAATTACATAGATTTTATTCAACAAGGTCCAGGTTATAACTGTTGCATTAATGTAAAAAAAAAATAAAAAAAAATAATGAGCTTTCTGCAGAGCCATGGAAATGTTAGAATTATTATATCAATCTCCAATAGGCCAGTTAAAATATTAGTAATTTAAATAAGGACTATTATTAGTATCTGGGTACTGTACTAACATTATAGGTAAAGTTGATCCAGGGAATATCCGATTGCCTCTCAGGGGATCAGGAAGGACATTTTACCCTTCTGTAGCAAATTGGATCACGCTGGGGGTTTTTTTTTTGTTTTGTTGAACTAGATGGACTTGTGTCTTTTTTCAACCTGACTAACTATGTAACTATGATTACTCAAGACTTTGTTTTAGCAAGTTTTGGGGAGTTGGAATAATGGGAAAACTCCTCTCACCCTTTTATTACACTACTGCTAAATTCAATGTAATGAGGTAATCTTTCACTTCCAGCACATAAATCCCCAGTTTAGACTTTCAGCCTGGGATCAGTATTATTTAAGTGAAAATACTAATTCCTGCCGTGGTCTGATCTGTTTTCTATTCTAACTTTAAACTATGTACTAAGTACAAGAACTAGGATGAAAATCAGAGACTGAAGATAGACCATATAAGTCAGGCACAGGACTTGAGAACTTATGACCAATGTCATTAAACCTGGCTCTCCTAGAGGTTTTTCAGAGAATCACAGAAATTACGAGATCTCTTTGCAGTGTCGGGCCCTGACCTATTTGGTCTCTCTTTCTCTGGAAGCGCCCATTGTGCTCATTTTCCTTTCTCCAGTTTTAAACAGTCTTCTAGTGTATTAAGTGGATGCGGTATCAAAAATATTTGATTGAAAAATTTAACATTTGTGCACACAATAAAGAAAGGTTTATTTACAATTATACAAAATTAAGTTTTAAAGCTACTAATAACATACCTGAAAAGTTTCTGGTAGCCAGCATGGTGGTCAGTATTGCACCCTTAAAACAGGCAATGGAATATGTCAATATAACAAGCAAGCATTTTGTATTAATACTTACATAGACTAAGCAACATAAGGGTACAAGGTGATATTTAAACAAATGACCTTCTCAACAAAAAATTAGGTGAAGGCATGCACACATTCTTTACTTAGCAAAGTAAAGCAGATGACTGATTAAGGCATTAAAGACTAACCAACCTAAGAACAAAGACGGTAATATATTTAAATTGTAGCAGTCAGATGTGCTGCCTGCTTTAGTTTTTCTTTTTTTATTCAAGTTAGGAACATTTTGGGCAAACACAGAAAACACCTGTTGAGCTTGCCAGAAATGGAGTGTCTTGTCAATTCCAGTGAGCTGTACTGAAGAATATCTTCCTTCTTAGATAACTTCTGTAATCTTCTAATTACTCTGCTCCCCCTCCCCTTTTCTTAAAGTGGCATATATAATTATAAAGTTACATATGCAAAGGTCAAAATTCAAAACTTTCTCCTCAATAATATATCTCAAATCACACTCTGTGACACCTTTTGCATCAAAAACAACATAAATAAATAAATAAATAAATAAATAAATAAATAAATATATAGATCTATATAGATCAATATCTATATAGATCTATATATATATGAAATGTGTTGTCTCATCTGATAATGGGGACCCCATTGATAAAAAGGGTCAATTGCACTCAATTCTTAACATATATAGACTCCCACTGCTTTCCATGTCCTGAAACTCAGCGACAAACTGTCTCCCAGGAGTAGATGGATGAAAAAAGAAGCATAAAGAACCAAATAGTGCAGACTGCTAGATCATATTAATTTTCCAATAATGGCATCCAAACTTTGCCCTGCCTAATGATGTCACTGCCCCTACTGACACGCTGTGCCAGATTGGCTTTCTAAATGGCCTTTGAAAAAGCCAATCCGGGCTCATCGCATCAGGCGATGACATCATCACGCTGGGCGGAGTTTAGGCACCTTTATTGAGAAATTGAGTTTGCCTGTACTTTATGACATGCCTGTGAAATCTCTAAACATGTGAGTGCAATGTGAGTTTTTTAAAATAAAAATGATATAGCAGTCTGCACTATTTGGTTCTTTATGCTTCCTTTTTGGTCCATCTACTCCTGGGAGACCGTTTGTCATTGAGTTTCAGCAGGAGCGCAATTGACCCTTTTTTATCAGTGGGGTCCCCATTACCAGGTGAGAAGATACCCATAAGGTGTGGTGAAGGACACTTGGGTGTTCACTAACGTGGAACAATTTAAAATTTTGGTGGCAAGTACTTGGAAATCGTCTACCAATTGCACAAGGATTGGATGGTGTATGGGACACTTCATATGTTTGGACTACACATTTCATATATATATTTTTTATGTTATTTTTTTTTTTTTGTATTTTGATCTTTGCATGTGTCACTTTATAAATTATATATGTCACTTTAAGGAGAGATTGAAAGCGCTCCACTATTAGAATTTTTATACTACAGTGTTATGCAAGTTAAACAGGGATCAGTCAGGTAGGAGATGTACATGCTTACACTGGTCTAAGCCGGACCAATGTATCTATGGAAAAAAAACACACCTAAACTGCAGCTTTAAGTGAGGAGAAACAGATTTTTTTTTTACACTATAGTATTAAATAAAACCTTTGGTAATTCTTCTTCTTAGGTTTCCACATATGAAGTAACAAAGGAAAATGGCATTTTTGCTACAATAATATTTTTCTTTCCACGGCAATACAGAATTTTTTTAAATCAGCAATTAGCTAATTAAAGTATCAGCCCACTCAAATTTTTTTTTGCAATTATGCATTTACTAAGGTAGACAGTATCAACCACCAACTTCACATATCTTCTATACTAACAGTGATTTCTTTCACACATGGCTCTGAGCTTTAGCATCTGTCAACAGCAAGGAATACTGTTGAAACAGAACCAGTGGTTGGCTGGCTCTACTTGAATTTCAGTCTGGAAAACTGTTTGCCAAAGACCACATCACCATTGATCCAGTATGGGTCACGTGACCCATACTCCTTTACTTTTATTTTTGTATGACTGAGCCATTTAAAATGGAAAAAAAAAATGAAATTTTAACTATTGCTCATTAATGCATACATATTTATAAGGGACATTACACTGGCGAACCAGTCAGTCTATACAAGGGGTCCCCGGAACTACAATTCCCATCATGCCTAGTCATGTCTGTAAATGTCAGATTTTAAATGCCTAATGGGATGTGTAGTTTGGCAGCAGCTGGAGGGCCGTAGTTTGGAGATCCCTGGTCTATACCATTGAAATTTGCAAGCTTTTCCACTTTAAGTTTGGGAAAATTACATCTTTATGTGTGACTATTTTGGTAGTTTAAAGGCTATAGATTTGAAATTCATGAAGTTGTAATATATACAAGTAATGTAAAAAGGAAAGCATAGTCTTGTTGGTCAAAACTGCTGGCCCTATAAAAAAAATAATAATTGTAAACTGGTTGTAAACTAATAATACAAAAATAACAAACAGGTTTTTTTACCTCCTGCATCCCTGATCCTCCTCTTTTGGGTTTACCCACTGGTGCTTCTGGCTCCTCCTCTTGTTGTGTGCCCCCATAGCAAGCCGCTTGCAATGGGGGTCACACCTGCAGGCTCGCTCCTGAGTCACACTGCCTACGTACATAGACAGACAGCGTGGCTCAGCCCCGCTCGCTGCTACAGAGTTTGACTGACAGCAGCAGGAACGAATGTCTCCTGCTGCCTCAGCAAAGTCTTTGAGAACGGGGGGAGCCGCTACAGATGGGCACAGCGCTGGATCACGTGATACAATTTTTGCAGGGAATGCATTAAGGTAAATATTGTTTAGGCTTTAGAACCACTACAAGAATGGTGCTTACCTTCAGCTTCCTCCGAGCATTAAACTTCTTCAAACAGTCTACAGTTTCCTGTCTGTGCATCATGGAGGCAACAGTAGAACGTTGCTGGAAAAAAATAAAATAAACACATCACATGACTATAAGGAAGCAGAAAAAAAAATGTACATATTATTGCACGTATAGACATTTTCTTGAATGTGTAATCTCTGTCCGGCCTCCTCTCCTAGATCTACCAAAACAATGTAGTAGAGTCCTACACAGTAATCTACTCAAATTGTATCCAATCTTTTTCTAAAATATGCTGGATTAATATATGTTAAGTCAGCAAGGTATATTCCACCTCATGGACTCATCACTTTAGTCTACCATTTACATTTTTACTATTGTGCTTGCTATGGGTGCACTTGTGTGTCCCTGCTTCCAGAGCATGGCTTGGCCCTCCTCTCCACTCCCTCCTCACTGGCTGTGATTGACAGCAGCAGGAGTCAATGGCTCCCACTGTTGTGTCTAAGCCAATAAAGAGAGAGAGAGCCTTTCCTCTTGTGCACATTGCTTGATTGAGATCGGGCTCAGGTAATTATAAATATAATAATATAATATATGAAGAAAATGGCTGCACACCGATATAACAAAAGTCCTTTTATTGTGCAATTGCATTAAAATGCATGACACACACCACAAGAACAGTAGCCGGTACAGAGGTTTACGCATTTCACACAACTACATTGTGCTTACTAACCTAGGATTTTCGTTATATCAGTGTGCAGCCATTTTCTTCATATTTTCTAATACACATTCGTGTGAGGAGTCCCACCCATCTAAGCTGGGTGAAGCTGCTTGCAGAAGGTTTTTTACCTTATTGCATAGAATGTGTTAAGTTAAAAAAAACGTCTGCCTTTAGAACCACTTTAATAACAATTATGCAGTGTGTCACAACAATGCTGTATCAATTTATATTTATAGGGCTAGATTCACATAGATCAGCGGATCTTTAGATCCGCGTGATCTATGTGACTTAAGATCCGCTGCCACAAGTTTGAGAGGCAAGTGGGTAATTCACAAAACACTTACCTCCAAACTTGTGGCGGTGGATCGTAAATTCAAATTCCGCGGCTAGGGGGAGTGTACTATTTAAATCAGGCGCGTCCCCGCGCCGATTTAAATGCGCATGCGCCGTCCACGATTTTTCCCGGCGTGCATTGCTCCCACTGACGTCGCTAGGACGTCAGTGGTTTCGGCGTGAGCGTAACTTGCGACGAGCGGGTTAGAGAATCGGCGTACGCAAACGACGGCTATACTTAACATTGGCTGCGCCTCATAGAAGCAGGGGTAAGTATACGCCGGGAAAACCGCTACGTAAACGTCGTAACAACACTGCGTCGGGCCCGCGTACGTTCGTGAATTGGCGTATCTCGCTGATTTACATATTTCTCAACGTAAATCAGCGAGAACGCCCCCGCGGCCATTTTTAAATTGCAGTTAAGATCCGACGGTGTAACACAGTTACACCTGTCGGATCTTAGGCATATCTAAGCGTAACTGATTCTATGAATCAGTCGCATAGATACAACGGGCCTAAGTCAGAGATACGACGGTGTATCAGGAGATACACCGTGTTATCTCTTTGTGAATCTGGCCCATAGTCTTGAATGTTGTTGGACTTAACAGAATATATCACCTATAGTTTTATGGTTGAGTTTAGCTATTGTTATATATAACAAAATACAAATACATTATTAGTTGTTTATTTTTATGATATGCTTACACAGATCCATGGATGTTTCAGAGCTTCTGTTGCAGTGATTCGTTTGGCTGGATTGATGGTAAGCATTTTATTAATCAGATCTTTGGCTTCAGGAGTCACCGTGTCCCATTCTGGTGATGGAAACTAAATGACCATGGAAAAAATAAATTATATATTATATATACACACACACACACACACATTTTATATATATATATATATATATATATATATATATATTTATATATATATATATATATATATATATATATATATACATCCAAACACATAAATATATGTAAGATTTTTATCAAAGAAAAACAATAGGTTTTCAAGGCTGGGATAAGTTGTCTAGAGGAAGACCAGAGGCTGACAGTTGTGATAGAATTGCTTGGTGGCCCAATGCAAAAACAGCTATTTGGAAGATGCAAAGGGTGAAATCCCACCACCTGGATGATAAGTGAATTGTGGAGTTTCTCAAATAACACACAAAGGCAGAAACTAATAAAAACTTACATCATAAGCACCAGCCTTTATCTGCTGGTACAGTCTGTGTTGGTCCTCATCCCAGAAGGGAGGATAACCCACCAGAAGAATGTAAAGGATCACACCTGCATAAGGACAACAATAAAATATTTGTAAAACAGATGTAAATTTTCTAAGTAAAGCCATTGTATATCATTGCTACACTTAAGTGTATCCTGAAAGTGATATTTGAACTTCAGTGTTATGGGAGAGCAGCCATCAGAATGGAATTTTGGTGCAATGGGTAATCATGGGAAAGGTCTGCCTTTTGCTTGTAACTGAATATGTTTGTAGATTAATGTTTTAAGAAATAAACTCGGTATTCCTTCATGTAATTCTTTTATTTTAACCTAATATTTTCTCCCTTGGTGTAGACTATAGATAGATGGCTGTGTATTAGATAATCTTTCAACTATTTACCAATAAATGTTGTTATTGTGTTAAAGCTTTCACTCTTGGTCAAAGAACTCTCATTTAACCCACATCATATCTTTGAGATATTAAATCTTAAATATAATAAACGGGTAACAGATTGATTTTTTGCAGCCGATTTAATCACGTACTGAGTATTCAGCTTTTTAATTTTTTAATCCTCTCTATGTTTAAATTTCAATAAACAATTTTACACTATGAGGTCCCCTGTTGGTCTGTGTTTTGCATACAGAACCTAGTGAAGTGGACAGGAGAATATAAGGAATTTTGAATTCCAAATAAGGTGACCTGTATAAGAATGATCAATCAATTTTGGAGAAACAAGTAACCCATGTATATGTGAAGAATGGCATTATCTACAAAGTGCTCATTGACCTTCCTAAAATTAAGAAATCATACTTCCAGTGAGTCTTTTATCCTAGTGGAGCACCAAAGCACTGACAATTGGCACTGCTATTTGATTGTGTGGCACTACATTTGCACTTTATATACAAGGAATTTAACGGGCTTAACATTTGAGAGAATGATATGTTTATTGGAGCACTTTATAATTGTGATATGAAATATTGATTTTTAGCTTATTGACATGCATTTCTTTATAAACTGCACAGCGAAGGAAGGTGATTTTACATGATTTATTTAACCAGTTCAGCCCCGGACCATTTTGCCGGGTAATGACTGGGCCACGTTTTGCGATTCGGCACTGCGTTGCTTTAACTGACAATTGCACGGTCGTGCGACGTGGATCCCAAACAAAATTGGCGTCCTTTTTTTCCCACAAATAGAGCTTTCTTTTGGTGGTATTTGATCACCTCTGCAGTTTTAATTTTTTGCACTATAAACAAAAATAGAGCGACAATTTTGAAAAAAAAATTATATATTTTTTACTTTTTGCTATAATAAATATCCCCCAAAAATATATATAAAAAAACATTTTTTTTCCTCAGTTTAGGCCTATACGTATTCTTCTACATTTTTTACGTAAAAAAAATCACAATACGCATTTATTGATTGGTTTGCGCAAAAGTTATAGCGTCTACAAAATAGGGGATAGTTTTATGGCATTTTTATTAATATATGTTTTTTTACTAGTAATGGCGGCGATCAGCGATTTTTATCGGTACTGCGACCTTATGTCGGACACTTTGGACACATTTTTGGGACCATTGGCATTTTTATAGCGATCAGTGCTATACAAATGCATTGGTTACTGTAAAAATGTCACTGGCAGGGAAGGGGTTAACACTAGGGGGGGTTAATTATGTTCCCTAGGTGTGTTCTAACTGAAGGGGGGGTGGGACTGACTAGGGGAAATGACAGATCGCTGTTCATACATTGTATGAACAGACGAACAGTCATTTCTCCCCCTGACAGGACTGGGAGCTGTGTGTTTACACACACAGCTCCCGGTTCACGCTCTAAAACGAGTGATCGCAGGTGACCGGCGGTACTCGCGCCCACCAGAGGCGAGCAGGGGGCGTGCACACGCCCCTAGTGGCTGAAATGCAAAATCTCGTAATATTACGTGATTTTGCGCAGCCGAGCCGACCTGCCGCCGTAAAACTACGGCGGCTGGTTGGCAAGCGGTTAAACAAGATTTATAAAATATGCATGATATATATAAATTGATTGAACTTTAATAATTAGTAGACTTTGCACTATATTTATTCATCACTTTGTATTATTTGCACTAGGGGTCAGCACTTTATATAGCTTAGGCCTCGTACACACGACCGTTTTCCTTGACAGAATCCATCAAGAAACTTGGTGGCAGAGCTTTTTTGCCGAGGAAAACGGCCAGTGCATGTTTTTCATCGAGAAAACTGTCGTGGAACTCGACGAGAAAAAAAGAGAACAAGTTCTCTTTTTCCTCGTCGGGAGTCTCAATTTTCTTGTCGTGTTTCTCGTCGGGCTGGTTTACATCGAGAAACACGTTCGTGTGTATGCTTAGAAACCCGCGCATGCTCAGAATAAAGTATGAGATGGGAGCGTGCCTTCGGTAAAAGTAGGGTTTGTAATGGAGATAGCACATTCGTCACGCTGTAACAGACTGAAAAGCACCGTGCATTCTTCAGTAGAAAAAAAAAGCTGTCAGTAAATGATGTGTTACGCGAACGCAAAAATGCATGTAAATATGCGCAAATACATCCAAAAAAACTCTGAAAAAGTAGATGCTCAAACAGGAGTATCATGTGCAAGAGTACACACGATCGGAATTTCCGATGGAAAAAGTCAGACCGAATTTTTTGTGTGCGCCCCATCAGAGTTTTTCCATCGGAAATTCCGACAGACTTAGAAAGAGAACATGTTTTCTTTTTTTCAGATGAAAAAAAATTATATCGGAAATTTAGTTTGTCTGTATGGAACTCCGACGGAGAAAAAAAATGCATGCTCAGAATCAAGTCGACGCATGCTTGGAAGCATTGAACTTAATTTTTCTCGGCTCGTCGTAGTGTTGTACTTCACCGCGTTTTGGACGATCGGAATTTGGTGTGACAGTGTGTATGCAAGACAGCTTGAACGGAATTCCGTCAGAAAAATCCGTCTGAGTTTATCTCAATGGAAATTCCGATTGTGTGTACGGGGCATTAGAGTGCCAATAGGAGGTACTGTTCTAACTGTTCTAACAACAGCTGGCAGAGGCTTTTATTTATCCACAATTTTTCTTTTTTACACCTTATTATTTTTGGTTCTATTAGTAATTGATATAAGTGGTATTCTCTAAATACAAGTGATACTTCCTATAATACAGTCCCATAGCCTAGGACAGGGGTGCCCAACCTTTTGAAGGCAGAGGGCCACTTAAAGGGGTTGTAAAGGTAAATGTTTTTTCACCTTAATGCATCCTATGCATTAAGGTGAAAAAACATCCGAAGGCACCGTCCCCCCCCCCCGCACCCCCGTTTTACTTACCTGACCCCTCAAAAGTCCCGCACACGTCCACGTGATCCTCTTCGGCTCCCAGGATGGCCGTTGATTGGCTAGGCTGGACGGATTGATTGATAGCAGCGCAGCCATAGGTTGGTGCTGCTGTCAATCACAGCGGATGATGCGGCGCGCCGGGTGGCGGGGCCGAGTGATACAGTCGGCGCAAAAGCTTTCCACCATGCAAGCTCGCTCACATGAAGGTGGAAAGCTTTTGCGAGGAGGAGCCGAAACAGCCGCCGAGGGACCCAAGAAGACAGGGATAGGGGACACTCTGTGCAAAACGAGCTGCACAGTGGAGGTAAGTATAACATGTTTGTAATTTAAAAAAAAAAAAAAGTTAGCTTTTAGTGTTCCTTTAAGCGACTTAGTAACCAGTTGTGGGCCACAATGATCGAAGTGGGCAGATGACAGGTCTGTATCCAGTCTGCATATGCAAAACAGACACTCTATGGGTCCTCTGATCCAAACAGATGGAAGGGGAGGGATTCACTTCTGTTTTTTTTTTCAAATCGGATTGGAGGTAGGCGGGTGTAAAAGGACAAAAGTCTGCTTACATCTTCTGCTCCATAGAATAGGGGGTCTGACTGGGTTGGACCAATCGTGTGAAAGGGGCCTAAGACTGCTTTTACACTGATGGTCTGCGGTCTACCCACACTGTGGGTGCGGCGCAGTGTACCTGAGGCTTTCCCGGCAGTTAGCTGCACTTTGCCATAGACGTCTATTATATCCTGCAAGTGTGGTGCACTTTCTGAAAAGTCGCTTGCTTCTTCTATGGCGGGCTTCATTCACAACACTGATGCTCTGGGATGGCAGGTTGGCAACCTGCAATCTGGGTTTGCCAACCAGCCATCCCAGAGCAGGAGGTCGTTGGCCACATCAGAGGGCTCTGTGGGCCACTGGTTGGGCACCCCTGGCCTAGGATGTCAGGGCAGTCCTCTGCTCCTCCATACTCCTCCCCCATCCCATCTTCAAGCTAACAGATTGGCTAGAAGCATACATTGTGATCAATGTATGCCTCAAATAAAACACTGAGGGTTTACTACTGCAATGTAAATGGGGTATATTAATTATCAGAAGGTAAACTGAGTGGTGGTCATACATTCAATTATTATCTAGATGACATGCCAGACAAAAAAGTATGCATAAATGCTTGCATGTATACAAGAGCCAAGAGCAGCTGGTAGCAGATGTCCAAGCCCCCTGCATTTCCTATGCAAAGAAAGCCGTTGTGAAAGTTGAACAACTATACTGTGAAAGTAGGCTAATGCATTTCATTTGGCAAAGGTCAGAACTGTTAGTATGTCTTTGGGGGCTTACTATAGTACTGTGGTATGGAGGTTGGGGCAATGCCCAAAGTCTAACTTTTGGTCAGACCTGCTACCCTCACAGCAAATTATATATATATATATATATATATATATATATATATATATATATATATATATATATATATATATATATATATATATATAATGTTGGCCCTGTCTACTAGGTTAATTAGGAGTACTGATACCCTTTAGCCCAAAAAAAAATGCTTCATAAAGGGGCCTCTCACGCAACAGAAAAAGGAGAACCCCTTTATAAACATTAGCCTAGTAAAGGTGTTTTGGCTATGTATATAAGTATATGTAAGTTTATGTAATGCTGCGAATTGAGAAGCGGGGGGGGACGGGACCTTACAAAAAAAATAAGAAATAAAGAAAAATATATATAAAGAAGGGGGGGGGGTAGCCAAATATATATATACTTACAAATTCGTTTTTTTTTTTTTTTTTTTTTTAATTACAAAAAAGGGGGGTTGCCATCGGGGACCTGTGGGCCCTTTAATAATAATAATAATAATAATAATAATAATAATAATAATAATAATAATAATAATAATAATAATAATAAAAAACAAACCTCTGGGCCATTTAATTAAAAAAAAGATATATATATATAAAAAAAAAAACATAAAAAATAAATATATATAAACAAAAATAAAGGGGGGTTGCCATCCGGGCCCCTTACAGGTGTACTGCCTGTACCCCCCTGATGGCGGCCCTGACTATATTACATAATTTGGCCATTCTTTAACAAAGCTTCACATATCTGGCACAGAATATTAACATTTTTGCTTTATCTGTAAAATCATTTTCTTGGAGTACATCACAGGACACAGATGACTTGATATTCATGACTATTTAGTTATGCTGCTTCAGGTGAATGGCCCAAAAAAAGGCAAGAGTTCCCACCCACACATAACCTGTCCCAACTCTACTAATCCTCAAGTTTTGTAGAAAAAAAGCAGACACAAGACTGGGGGAATCTCCTGTGATATACTCCAAGAATAGGATTTTACAGGTGAAAAAAAAATCCTAATTTCCCAATTGTACATCACAGGACACAGAGGAATTGATGTTCATGACTACTTGGGATGTCTCAAAGCACTGAGCATTAAGGGTGTGCAACATAGCAACAATGCCAACACTCTTAAAACCAGAACAGGGAGAACCCCCTACAAACAGCCTGCAGGTCCTTCCACCTAAAACTGTGTTCCATGGAGGATTGAACATCTGCCTGAAAGAACATATAAATGTGTGAAAGAAGACAACTTGAATAATAGAAGCTTGATGCTGAAACACCCAGGAATCACTGACACTCCTGGTGGACTTGTCCCTGAAATTAGCTGAGGAATCCATTAGAAATAGTGGATTGAGAAGCAGTCTGATACTTACAATAACCCTCGGAAAGAACAAAGTGAGGACCAGACTGTTGAAAAAAAGCTGTAGATTTCAGATAAACTTAAACAGCTCAAACAATATCCAAAGTGTGAAGCATTTTTCCTTAGGATATCTAGGTTTTGGAAATAAGATGGCAACACAATGCCATGACTCAGGTATAAACCACCTTAGGTAGAAATAAGGACCGAGGCCTCCATTCCAGCTTATCCTAGTACAGAACCAGGAAATAATTCCCTGGTGGAATATGCAGCCAACTCGGAGACCCTGCAATTCAGGATAATTGTCAACAAAAGTTTTACATCCTGCACAAAAACTTTAAAGCCAAATTAAACCCATTGATTTTTTAGTTTAAAAAAACAGTTACATTCCCGACAAATGACTTGAATGTAACTGTCACATTGGTTTTGCTCTCAACCAAACTGTCAAACCATCAAATGGCTGGTGTCATAAGTGATCACTTGTGCAGCATTATGGCAATTGAAGATCAAACAGAGGCCAAAATAGCAGATTGCTTGGCTGAAAATTATAGAAGGGTTTAGTTCTGCTTTAACTAGGGAATGACACGCCATAAAATCTCTGAAAACACAACGTCCCAGGCCATAATATGTGCCTTGAGGATACTTAATGCCATACTTAAAAGAGAAGTATGTTTTTTTTTTTTTTAGATTCATATTAACCTAGGTGGATGCAGCATCGTACCAATGTTGCAGCTGTCCCCCCGGCATCTCTGCACTGAGAACCGAGCCACCAAACTTTGCAGAGGGCTCGGTTCTCACTCCTCCCCAAGCAGAGAGCTGCTGACTGTCAGTCAGCATCTCTCCTGCTCTGTTCCTCCACGCTAATTGGAGTGCTGAGCTGTGAAGGGGCAGGGAGCAGCCATCTCAGCTGCTCGCTGAGACTGCCATCAGTCAAGGCACCTAGCGGATCCAGACTTCTGAAGTCGGGATGACGCGGTGCCTCGACTGATTGCAGTGACATCAGCGGAGAGCGGACTTCACACCTCTCTCCTCTGAAAACAGGTCATAGGATTGGAAATGAATTGCACTCCAGTGACTCATAGGAGAAGCACAGCCTAAAAAGCTTAGGCTGGACTTCTCCTTTAATGAGGGTCATCTTGACACCAGACTGGAAAAGGGCTAAAATGCAGCCCATGACATATTGTTGAGGATGACACCTGCAAGCCCCACACCAGGCAAAATCCCTCTAGATCAATTTCTAGCCCTGAGGAGTGTAGAAATGACAAAGTCAGAAACTCTCCTGTCTTTCAGGACATGGGCTTTAGCAGTCATGTCATAAAGCCAGTGACTGTAAAAAGCATAATGGAAGATGTCACCGCAAATACGATCAATCTGGAAGAGCCAATGGCTCCTCTTCCAAGAGATTTAAGATGTCTGTAATCAGAATGATGTCTGATGTGTGTAATCAGAATCACTGGAATGCCTTCTACCTTTATCTTGGGCAAGAGGCTGTGATGGAGATAAGACACAGATCAGGAAAAACTGATCTCAAGGAATCACCAGGACATCTACCACAAACAATTGGTGATCTCTGGTTGAGGATATAAACCTGTCAAGTTTGTTGTTGAATCTGGACACCAAGAGATTCACATCTGGAGTCCCTGCTGCATCAATACTGTGAAAACTTCTGGGTGAATGGCCTATTCTTATGAGAAGACCCCAAATGGGGAAAGACCAGTGTGGAAGAGCCAGCCACATCACTCAAGTTTCAAGACGTCGATCAGCTCTTCAGCTCCTCTGAACTAACAACATTCTTTGAACTAAGAGTTTCTCCAGTACACCTTCTCAGTTGGCATCTATTATCAAGACCTTACAATTCATCTGATGAAAGGATTCATAATAATTCATAAGGTGTCAGCCTAAGCCAGAACATCTACAGGGCACTCACCCTCAGTAGACAATGTCAATATACTTCCTGTGTCTGGATGAAGAAGTGGCAGAACTGTTGCCAGAATGTGCCGATATAGTAGACTACGGAGCCATCAGGAATCTGTAGCTCAGGAGCTCCATTTTAAATGAACTGTGTTCAGGGACCGGAGAAATTGGCACCCATGGAGACACCTATAAGGACATCAATGTGCACAAATACCATGAAAATCTTCATCCATCATGGCGAGTGCACCCAGGGACTTGTCTACCTTCCAAGGGGATCACTTCCCTAGACATGTAGAGCACCCTGCTAGTGAAGTCAACAGATACACTGCACTGGCCAGCACATATTGTAGGCTGCCCCCATTCCTGTATGTGGGGTCCAGGTACAATCCCTCTTGGCCTGCTGGCCATAGTGCTGATCTGGATTCATCTGGATTAAGCACCACAAGGTGTGTAAGGAACAGGCCAGAGTTTACAGGAACAAAGTCTACTACAGAGATCTTCAGAGAGACAAAGGGAGACACATCCATCATCTAAGGACACTAGAAAAAAAACAGTGGCTTAGTGGAACTGGAAGGTATGCCTGGGCAGGGATTCCTGTCTTTATATAACACGTGTCCCTTTACCTGAAGGTGGCAGCATAACCAAGTGGTCATGCATATTAAGACCTCTGTCTCTTGTGATGTATGATTAAGAAAAGTATATTTTACATAAAAAATAACATAAATATTGCTTACAGTGAAATCAAATAAAAAATCCACTGTTGTACTATGGCTTTAGCAAAGTCTATCTGACATTATCTCAAATCTATTCTTCATTATAAAATATGCTTTTCACTACATTAATTAATTTAGGTATACATGAAAGAATAATGAAAGGATATTGTCAGTAAGACCAACATATTGGTTATAACATCAACACACAAATCCATGTGATATTTTACTCTTTATTAACTGAAATGCCTAAGAACAGTTATTTGTATTTCAGTGTTTGCGTAGTAGGAAGCAAGCTGATCTTTAAATAAACTACATATCCTCTTATGATTTTTTTGCTTTCACTATGAAAATTTGAGGCAGGATTTTAGCATTAATGCTATATCATATGCTCTTGAAACAATAATTTCTGTATGAACAGGCCTTCAGGTTAATTCTCTTTATGAATATAATAGAAATAGTTGAGCATCTCTAATACCAAGAAAAGCAAAACAAGTCTGTTACATGCTGCATAGAATATAATAACCTGTTTCTTTAAGGCAGAACTAAAGTATCTTTATTTTTTATTTATTTATTTGTATGCAAACACTCTGAAATTGCATATTTAAATTTGTGCATACTTGCAGAACTGTTACCTTCTGCCTCATCCATATTTTATGTTATCCATATGCCATCTTACAAGGTCTGTTCTATTACTACTTCTTAGCATTGGTGGGAGGTGATAATGGTGGTGATTCTATCTAAGGGAAAGGAAGTAATCATTCCACTCTGCAGGAACTATTTTTTTGCCAGGATTGGGTCAGTAATAAGGGGGTTCTATGTCCACCTTTATCTTTTCACTCTCCTGCTTTTTTTTTATAGTTTACTTGTTCTATATCCACTTAACCCCCGGACCAATATGCTGCCTAAAGACCCAAGGGGTTTTTACAGTTCGGGACTGCGTCGCTTTAACAGACAATTGCGTGGTCGTGCGACGTGGCTCCCAAACAAAATTGGCGTCCTTTTTTCCCCACAAATAGAGCTTTCTTTTGGTGGTATTTGATGACCTCTGCGGTTTTTATTTTTTTCGCTATAAACAAAAATAGAGCGACAATTTTGAAAAAAATGCAATATTTTTTACTTTTTGCTATAATAAATATCCCCCAAAAACATATACACATTTTTTTCCCTCAGTTTAGGCCGATACGTATTCTTCTACCTATTTTTGGTAAAAAAAATCTCAATAATCGTTTATCGGTTGGTTTGCGCAAAATTTATAGCGTTTACAAAATAGGGGATAGTTTTATTGCATTTTTATTTTTTTACTACTAATGGCGGCGATCAGCGATTTTTTTTTGTGACTGCGACATTATGGCGGACACTTCGGACAATTTTGACACATTTTTGACAGCATTGTCATTTCACAGCAAAAAATGCATTTAAATTGCATTCTTTATTGTTAAAATGACAGTTGCAGTTTGGGAGTTAAACACAGGGTCGCTGTAACATTTAGTGTTCACTGTGTGTGTGTTTACTACTGTAGGGGGGTGTGGCTGTAGGACTGACATCATCGATCGAGTCTTCCCTATAAAAGCGATCACTCGATCGATGCGCCGCCATAGTGAAGCACGGGAAGCCGTGTTTACACACGGCTCTCCCCGTTCTTCAGCTCCGGGGAGCGATCGCGACGGAGCGGCTATAAACGAATAGCCGTGCCATCGTCCCGGATCGCTCCGCGAGGCTTACCGACCGCCGCATGTAGCGGGGGGGGGGGGGGTCCCGATCAGACCCCCCACCCACATCAAGCAGAGCACGTACAGGTACGTTGATGTGCCTGTCCGTGCCATTCTGCTGACATACGTGAGGAGGTCGGCAAGTGGATATTAGAGGTCACAAAAAGGTATCATAAGGTTAAGGTTAATAATACAAGATAATGCGACTGCAGGTACAGAAATATAATAAACAAATCACAGGTTACATGGTGCAGACCGAGTAGACATGCAGTGTTAACAAGTGGTATCAAGCGTGTGTCAAGAACACTGAGATGTACAATGGTGTGTTAAATAGTAAGGGTGACATCAGGATTGCAGTCCAAACAGGAATTTTAGGAGAAGAACAGGGGTAACTAATGCACAATAAACACAGAGAAAACAATAAGACTAGTATGCCTAATTGGGGAGTTAATGTGAGTATAAAACAATTGTTTAGCCAGGTGCACCAGAAAGTGGTAAAATGCTTGTATGAGTGATTTATCAGTGCAATCATTTGTTTGATTGAAAATCTGAGGTTTATATCTTTAAAGGTGTTGAGGAAGCTTGGTTGTTGTGTAGAATCCTATAATCTAGCGTTATTCAGTTTAGCAGCTAGTAAGAGGTGAGTTACAAAAGTTCTGGACGAAGAGGGAAAATTATAAATTCCCAAATGTAGCAAGGCAAGTGCCGAAGAAACTTTCTCAGGAGTAGCTGTAATATCAGAGTCCATGGATACAATTTTGTTCCAGTAAGAGCAAAGGGATTTGCAGAACCAGAAGATATGGTAGAGAAAACACATCTCTCTGTACTTTCTCCAGCCCTTAGAGCAGGGGTCTCAAACTGTCGGCCTTCCAGCATGTCTTTGCCTATGGGAGTCATGCTTGTAACTGTCAGCCTTGCAGTGCATCATGGGAATTTTAGTTCTGCAACAGTTTGAGGACCATCAGTTTGAGACCCCTGCTTTAGAGGGACATGAGTGATTGAATTTGGAGATTTTGTAAAAGGTGCCATGTACAGTATGTATTATGTTTTTAAACTTCCCAATGGTTTGTTCATCAAGATGCTCTACAAGTGCAGGATATTGCTAGTTTCCAAGGTTGATCATACTGTATATTCAAGATCCAGCTAATTTTCTCATTTAATCAATGTGATTTTTAGATCAAACAGCTGTTGTTAAGTATATTATAGAACAGAGAAATCCGCTTGGGGCTAGAGAAGAATGTGTATATTGTGTTGATCATAAAAAATGTCATGGTCCAGCTTATGTTTTTCTTCAATTCAGGCACATGTCCAACAGGGACTATAAAAATCCAGATTACACACAGCACATCCCATACTTATAAGAGACATCATTGCCAAAGTCTTCAGCATATCCAATAACAACAACCAAGTGTACACACACAGGAAACAGACAATGGTCCAGTGTGCATTTAGAGAAGAATTGATCTAAGTAGCCAGAAGCAGGGACTGAAAATTCTCTGTGGAGAGGATCAAAATATTTAACACCTTGAGAGGGAAGTAGTTTGATTGTGGTGATATCATGAAGTTTACAGGAAGTTAAACCAAGACTGGGGATAAAGAGGTGGTTCATTGAATAGACACGCATAATAATTGGGATAGATGGTTGCAAATGTGTGTGTCATCCCACACTCTGAGAGTTGCTTTGATGTATGGGTAATGGGAAAACCTTGTTTAATGATGAGAAGTAGTTGAGGATCATGTTCACGAATTAAGGAGAATTCTGTACGTGGCCAGATTTACCACTAGAAGGGTTTCACCAGCATTGTATTTGACCTAAGGTTGAAGCTATGTAGTAGATGGAGAGTCCCATCCTTTATTTATATTTGGTGGAAAAGGGACACCTAGGTCAGTTACAACTCCAAATGTAATGCCGCGTACACACCATCACTTTATGTGATGAAAAAAAATGACGTTTTTAAAAACGTCACTTTAATTGACTGTGTGTGGGGGAAAACGTCGTTTTATGTCTTGTAAAAAACGACCAAAAAAAATTGAAGCATGCTTCAATTTTATGTGTCGTTTTTCAAAAGTGCACTTTTTACTTCACAGAAATTGACCGTGTGTAGCAAAAAACGTCGTTTTCTAAGACGTTTTTTCATCCACGCATGCCCAGAAGCTACTTATGAAGTGAGCTTCAATGGTAAAACGTGGTGGAACGTAACCTCACTTTGCTAGAACATTGTGAGAAAACGATGGTGTGTAGGCAACTTCGTCTTTGAAAATTGAAGTTTCAAAAACGTCATTTTTTACTTCACAGAAAGTGTCGTTTTTTTCCATCACATAAAGTGATGGTGTGTATGCGGCATAAGGGTTGATTGTTCCTTGTTATGAAGAGAAAATTAGGCTGGTAAAGGAATAAAATTGTTCTAAATAAATAGAGCAATTTGGGGAGTTTTGATCATTTTGAAAGTCATTATTCTGCCAGCTCTAGACTGTTCACAATATTGTAAGCTATGAAGTTCTTGGGGGTAAAGGGGATAGAACTTTTCTGTAGTTAAGATCAAATATCTGCAAAGCTGAGGAGAGATGCTCTATACAAAACAACGTAATAGCTTCACTAGCCCAGACAGAGGCCTAGTACCTGAGACTTATTTGCATTGAGTTTGTAGTAACAGTCCTCACTAAATTTAGATTGTATAGTGTACAGAGAATCATAAGGGTTAGTGAGCATCAGGATGGCATCATCCACAAATATTGGGATTAGATCTCATATGTTTGGCAAAGGTCACGGGGAAGAGGGGGCATCACTGTCACGTGCATTAGTAATTGTAAGGGCATCAGAAGACCCTAGCGGAAGGTGCCCAGTATGAGGAACTAATTGTTGAGTTTATCAGACCTGAGAGAGTAATATTTTTGGTAGACCTCTCTCAAGAACCCCTTATTTACTCTATTAACCACTTAAGGACCGCCTCCTGCACATTTACGTTGGCAGAATGGCACAGCTGGGCACAGGCACGTACCTGTACGTCCCCTTTAAGTGCCCAGCCGTGACTGCGGGACCCGATCACCGCCGGGGTCCCACGATCGGTCACAGGAGCTGAAGAACGGAGAGAGGTGTGTGTAAACACACCTTCCCCGTTCTTCACAGTGGCAATGTCACTGATCGTCTGTTCCCTGATATAGGGCAAATGCATGTTGACAAGGGGAGTGTAGAGGAGGGCGGGGAGTCTACTGACTTCATGACTCCACCCACAGAGATCCAGACAACAGATCCACCCACAGAATCTGCAGTTTTTCCGTTCTTATAACAGACAGAGGGGAAACATTTGACAGGTAAGGATACATGCAACAAACAATCTTGCAACAAATAATGGCTTACCACATGCCCACATATCCACAGGTTTCCCATATGGGTCTTTTCGTAAAACTTCTGGAGACAGGTAACCTGGAGTTCCAGCAAAGCCTATGAAACAATACAAATGAAAAACTCTTTCAAGGCAAAATAAATGAAGAGTAGCCATCAGGTGCCAACGTGGAAAGGACAAATTGTAAGAAAGAGTTACAAAAGGAATTCACTGTTAACTAAAGCTCACATAACATATTGCCTATGGTTTTCTAGAGGCCAACTGGGAAACTTGGAAGTTATCAAGATAAAAGTTCTAAGATCTGATGAGATCAAAATTAAACTTTGTGGACATCAGACCAAATACTTGTGTTTGGCGTGATCTTAACTTACCTCCTACAGCTAACCCTAAACCACACCCCTACCATGAAACATATTCCTAAGCTACCCTTGAAAATAAAAAAGTCTAACACTAACTATTCTCAAAAACATTCCCTTCCCTCTCCTCCTACCCATTACCCTGCATACCCTGTTTAAAAAAGATCTGCAAACTTACCTTTTTTTTATTTTGTCCAGTCTGGTGACCTGGTCCCACAGCTCTGGCTCCCCTGTGTAAGGAAGTGGTCAACAGCAGCTGTGAATTCTGGAAGCCATGACGGGCTCCAATGACCCAGCCATTGTTGGCACTTCCTCCTCTCCCCTGCAGCAGATGTTCACTAACACAGGGGAGCCGGAGCTGCAGGATCACGAGAGTGGATTAAAAAGAGGCAAGTACACAGCTTTTTGTATGCAGGATAGGTAGGAGGAGAAATAGGGAACATTTTTAAGTATAGTTGGTCTTAGACTTTACTTCCACATTAACATGTAATCCCCAACACTTAACTTTACATTTAACTCTTATGGCCCTTTTACACATGCGGACCATATGTCCGTGTTTCATCCATCCGTTTTCAGATAAAAAACGGACATACATGTATCCCTATGGGATTGTGGATGTCAGCAGATAAACTTCTGCTGACATCCGATCTCATCAGTCTCCGCTATGCTCAGTTTCTGCAGATGGACTGCGTATCGGATCAGATGAACACGGACAGACGGTCCGTGTTCATCTGATCCCCCCATAGAGGAGAGCGGAGATCTGACAGGGTGGTCCCTGGACAATGTGTAGGGACCGCCCTGTCATCGGCCAGCTCAGCGGGGATCAACGAATCGATCCCCGCTGATGTTAAAGGAACGGATCCTCACGGGATCCGTACGTGTGAAAGGGCCCTTAACCACCCTAATATCTTTTATTATCTGTTTAGGTCTGCATTAATGAACTGTATATTGCACCTGGAAACAGATACAGTACATCGCTAGGTATGTAACTTACTGGACATGTACATGTGTAAAAAGTATGTCTATGAGATTATATACAGATTATGTGAAGATGGCTAGGATTTGTAAGACTTGTTTATGTTGGTGTGGTCAGTTAGTAATTATGAGAGTGTATTTAAAATGTTTTAGAGTGCTTTCACACTCCAGCGACCAGGCGTCGGCGGTAAAGCGCCGCTATTTTTAGCAACGCTTTACCGTAGTTTTCGCTGCACTTTTTGACAGCTAGCGGGGCACTTTCACCCCCACTATCGGCCAAACAAGGGTTAAAATTGCCCGCAAAGCGCCTCCAGTGTGAAAGGGATCTTAGTGTTTTTGAGAGCTCAAATGGTTCCATCTACTGAACAGGTTTTCTATGAATTTAAGGGATTTTTTGAAAGATCGTGTGGGTTTTTAATGGACAGCTAGCTAGTAAATCATCTATTTATCTAGTATAGCTTCTGCATTCTATAGGGAGATTGTCAAAAATCCACAATGTACTGGCAGTGAGAATAGGTCATAAAGAAAACAATTTTTACAGGTTGCTTATAAGGCCTCATGCACTGATATATTGTAAAAAGCTGTGTTTTTTTAAACCAGTTTAGCAGAGTCAGGCAGCCTTTGGCCGTTTATTCCATTGGCCAGAATTTGAATTTATTCTGACTATTAAAATAAATAAATACTGAAGTGTTAAATGCATAGAGCGTTTAAACGTGTTTAGTCACGTTCAGACGCAGACGCCTTTTTTCTGCCAAAACTGTGCTGCTCTTGGACGCTCTGGTAGTGTTTTTTTGTTCTTCCTCAATCCTCCTGCCACTAAATGCAGCTAAAAGTCTAGGGCCCGGATTCTCCAACGAGTTACGCCGGCGTATCTCCAGATAAGCCGTCGTAACTCTGAGTCTGAGCCGTCGTATCTATGCGCCTGATTCTTAGAATCAGTTACGCATAGATTTGTATTAGATCCCACCGGCGTAAGTCTCTTACGCCGTCGTATCTTAACTGCATATTTACGCTGGCCGCTAGGGGCGTGTACGCTGATTTACGCCTAGAAATATATAAATCAGCTAGATATGCTAATTCACGAACGTACGCCCAGCCGACGCAGTACAGATATGCCGTTTACGTTAGGCTTTTCTCGGCGTAAAGTTACCCCTGCTATATGAGGCGTAGATGCGGCGTACCAATGTTAAGTATGGACGTCGTTCCCGCGTCAAATTTTGAAAATTTTACGTTGTTTGCGTAAGTCGTTCGCGAATAGGGCTGGGCGTCATTTACGTTCACGTCGAAAGCATTGGCTTCTTGCGGGTTAATTTGGAGCATGCGCACTGGGATACTTTCACGGACGGCGCATGCGCTGTTCGTAAAAAGCGTCATTTACGTGGGGTCACAGTAAATTTACATAACACACGCCCACATCTACCACATTTGAATTAGGCGGGCTTACGCCGGCCTATTTACGCTACGTCGCCGCAACTTTGGTTTGAGAATACGGCACTTTCCTGTCAAAGTTGCGGAGGCGTAGCGTAAATAGGATACGTTACGCCCGCACAAAGATACGCCATTCTACGTGAATGCGGGCCTAGGTGTGCATGGACACATAGGCTAACATGCAGGGGAGTTTAGAGGCAGGAAAATGGCCCTAATAGTAACTGTAAAAAACGTCCAGTGCATGAGGCCTAAGAGAAAAATGTAGATCGGGGGAGGGAGATGAACACAACTAATGCTTATAATTGGGTTGCCTTCCTAGTATAGTCAATATACTGGGTATCTGTATTTTTTCACTTTACACAATACAATACACAACATATATAGTACAGCCATATTGTATTGTTATGCATTATTTCTATCTACCACGTTTTAGAAAAGTATACAGATGTCAGTGGTAAAGGGATAAAAAGTACTTTTGAATGTAACAATACCGAGATCATTCAATTCATATTCAGGCAAAGTTTGTAAAGTGCTGCCTGCCAAATGAGTTTGCTGAATGGTAAATATGCACACAAGATGACTCATTGGCTTCTGGCTTACAACCAGCATGCAAGGAACAGAGGATAGGGAGAGATTGTGGAGACTGCCTATCTCAGTTAAAAGGGATTTTTCAGCTACAGCTATGTCATTATTCCACAGCTGCATAAAATAAGCTAGCACATACTAAAGGGCACTGTAATGTCATAATAGGCTTAAAAAAATAAAATGCCAGTCACCTTGCCAGAAAACGCTGTATAAAAAAAGCTCATATTTTGAATTTTTGTGCCCTTGTTGATCAGCTTTTAGGAGCATTATAAGCGCTTTTACAACAAAACATTAGGAGACATTAGGCGTATATAGGCCTAGATTCACAAAGCACTTACGCCGACGTATAACAAGTTACACCGACGTAAGTGCAAATGTGCGCCGTTGTATCTGTGCGCCCGACCCACAAACAGATATGCACCTAAAACCAGGCTACACCCCGCCGACGTATCTTGCTTACGCCGGCGTAGGGTGGGCGTACATTTAGGCTGGGAGCATGGTGCCTCTCCCATTGATTAGCCATTCAAACATGCAAATGAGGGAAATACGGCGATTCACGAACCTGCGTGCGCCCGACGCAGTCTACGCGAGGTGCGCGTAAGTTGTACGTTCGGCATAAAGTTATTCCCCATAAAGGAGGTGCAACCCAGCAGCAGACATGCAAAGGTCTGCACCAGGGAACACAAGCCGGCGTATTTTATGTTGGATGTGTGTCTGGCTGGGCGTAGGTTACGTTCACGCCGTACGCAGTGATCCAGCGTAGTTTAGGCAGTAGTTCCGATGTGGTTGTGAGCAGGGGCAGGGGGATGCATCCACGTCACGGTGCATGCGCAGTTCATTATACATCTCTCTCTGGTGCTCGGCCCATCATTTGCATGGGGTCACGCCTCATTTGCATGGGTCACGCCTACTTCCACCTACGCCGGCCTGCGCCCTCGAAACCTACGCCACGCTGATGCAGTGTTGGGAGCAATAGCTTGCTGAATGCAATGCTTGCCTCTCTGCGCTGTGTTGGCGTAGCGTACATTGGTTACTCTACGGCAGCGTAATGTGTGCCTTGCTCTCTGTGAATCTGGGCCTTAGAGTTTTTTTCTGTCAGAAAAAAATGCTTTCAAAAATGTAAACCAAAGTATTTTTTTCTGCCTCTAAACGCTGAGCTTAACCTCCTTAGCAGTATTCCCAAGTGTGGCTCGGGATGAATTTTCAGTACCAAAAGCGGTAACCCAGAGCCATCACTCGCGATTGCATCGCAGGATCCAGGCAAAGTTACTTACCTTGTCCCCAGGATCCTGCGATGTCCCCCTGTGTGTGCAGGCTGTCTCCTCCACTCGATCTATCACAGTGGCGAGCTCCGTTCCCTGCGAGCGTCGCGACGCACAGGGACGGAGCACGGTGCCAAATTCAAAAAGTTAAAAACACATAACACATACAGTACACTGTAATCTTACAGATTACATTACTGTATGAAATCATTTCACATCCCTTTTGTCCCTAATGCTTTGTCCAATGCCCTGCATGCACTTTTATATTAAAAATACTGTTCTTTCTGCCTGGAAACTGGAGATTGTCCATAGCAAACAAAAAGTATCCCTTTACGTCAAAAGTGGTTTTAGACCAGCTAAAAAACAGCGATAATAAATTAGAATCGCTTGCAGAATAGAGCGATAGCGATTCGTGGGAAATTCGTTATCAAACACTGCAAGTGACGACAGCGCCAGTTCAGCAACTGAGCAAATTTTAGTGTTTTTGATTACATTATTGAATACATTTTATTATTATTATATTATTATTTGTTATAATTATTTATAGTTATTTATTATATTATAATTTATGATGTTGTGTTTCAAATTTTATCATACCCGGGATGTCTACTAAACTCTTGTTTGGACATATTTAAGTGAGTTATTCCTAAGTGAGTTATTCCTAAGAATTACAAGCCTACAATATAAAACGCCAAATTTCCATGTAAAACAATTGTACCGCTTTGAGCATCAAAAATATGACATAATCATATGGCCAGGGAGGTTAAAAATGCCTCTAGACTACCTAATATGCATGAACACATAGGATAACATTAGCTGCTTCTAAAGACATTTAAAAAAATGCTAAACACCTCTAGAAGTACCCAGTGTATATGGACCCTAAAAGCAATTTCACATGCATTGCCAGTAGTGTAGTTTCAGGCCTCGTACACACGACAGAGTTTCTCGGCAGAATTCACAGAGAAACTCGGTCAAAACCCGGATTCTGCCGAGAATCTCTGTCGTCTGTACAGTTTTGGCTCGATGGAGCCGCCGAGGAACTCGACGAGAAAATAGAGAACATGTTCTCTATTTTCTCGTTGTCCTCTAGGAGAAGGCGGCCCGCCGAGCTCCTCGGCGGCTTCATCCCAAAACTCGACGAGGAACTCCAAGCACGTCGAGTTCCTCTGTCGTGTGTACGGGGCCTCAGACTCTGGAGCCTTTTTACCTAAGCATCCAAGGCATATATATATAAAATAAATATGAATTTGACGTAATACAGAATCCATACTTAGACCTATTTGTCAGCGTGGTACCTCATTTACATTTTTGGGAAAACATTATGCACATTCTTCTGCACTCTGCCTCATGCAATTAAGTATATACATATCACATGATGCAGAACATATTAGAATCTGGTTGTCATTTCCTTTACGAGAGCAGCAGGCTGACAAGTAGGTCTGGATGGATAAGAGGTATTTGGACATTTAGGGTCAATGTGCTTTGATAGATGCCTCCAAAACCACAGTCTCCAAATGATTACCACACTTCTAAAAGCATTTGCTAATAAAGAAAAACAAACAAAAATATGCCGTCTGCACAAGAAGATCTTTAGTAAAAGAATGTGGTTTTAATGTATATATCGCTTTCTCTTTTAAAACATCATATGTCACTGGGTCCTGGATGAGTCAGGCTACTACTTGACCACATAACCAAGCATATTTCTCATACCCAAGTGTCTGCGTTATTCCCACCCTTTAATTTGGTTATGGCCTGTGGGCAGCTCAACAGACAAAAAATATTGACTGAACTTGAATCAGTAAAACAAAATGCAAATACTCACCAAACCATGCTTGCTGGTCTCCTTGAACTTCAATAGCTAGACCAAAGTCTGCAAGTTTTACTGCTGCACCTTTTGATTTGCTAGCTAAGAGCAAATTTTCAGGCTTTAATTTAAAAAGAAATGGGAGTAAAAAATGTTATTAGAGAAAAGAATCCATACAGATCAATACATGTATCTATTACTGTAAATGTCATGTACGATATGTGGTTTCAACGGGAATGTAATGTTCTTCACACTTAAATTTGTTGGCGATTTCTACAGTTAATTATAATTCCCTAAAAAAATATTTAGTTTGCTTATTACATTCTATAAAATAATCACAATAACTAGAATTGCATGCATAAACCAAACCTAAAATAGAGTAGATCTCAAGGGGGCTTATTCAATAATGTAATGCAAATATCAGTGAAGACATATGAAAAACATTTTACCCATAGCAGCCCATCAGATTTCTGTTATTGCAGTCAGATAAAGTAAGTTGATTTCTGACTGTATGCTATTTGAACTGATGTAAAGTTTAGAGCATTTGGAAATAAAATGTATTATTTATGAAGTACAGCTGTGAACACCACTGTGCTCAAAGTAAATTTTTTTGACAATCCATTTTTCTGTT
Source organism: Rana temporaria (assembly GCF_905171775.1). Classification (NCBI taxonomy): domain Eukaryota; kingdom Metazoa; phylum Chordata; class Amphibia; order Anura; family Ranidae; genus Rana; species Rana temporaria. Next base: position 469,431,996 of record NC_053489.1, on the reverse strand, counting down.
GTTTTGTGTTATAATTATTTTTTGACTACTCAATACAGGTTATAAATTGATATATAGCTACTAAATACACACAATATGTTGAAGCCAATAAATAATTTAATTCAAGCTTAGTAGAACGTATACCTTAAATGAGAACAGGTTTTTGTGCATGTTAATTTACCCCCCAGGCTGGCTACATTAATTTTGGTAATATTTACAATATGGCAAATTATGCAATCTACTCTAAGTACAGTCATGCTCACATACATTTTACACAACACACAATAGCATGGGGAAAAGTAAGCCTTAATATGAATATGTTGTGCATACATGGGTCCGTTTTTTGTTAAAAAATTCAAAGTAGATTAATTATTCCTCCCAGCTGTGTCGTATTCTGACAAGCGGGGAGACTTCCGTGCCGTCAGAATACATAGATCAGCACTGCAGTCTATAGCCTGCTGCGCTGGTTAAGCAGATTTTTTCCAACAGGGTGGTTGAACAGATGTCGACCGCTAGACTGACTTCTGTCCATCCACATGTGGCCATACATGTACCAGTCCGTGCTGAACTGGTCGAATTATGATCAATGTATGGCCAGCTTTAGTGACTTGTCTTCAATAACAAAAAATCAATTAAAACATTACTCAAAACTCTATTCAGTTGAATGATGATACTATCATATTTGCCTAAGGAGTGTCACTTTGCAAGTGTGCGGTTTTCAGTAAATGTACTTCCATCACAGCTCACACTGGTAAATTCTATATGGAGTCTTGTCTAATACTGACTAGCATAGCAATGTGAGCAGTATAAAGCAGAGGTTAACAAAAACTCAATATTGCTGCTGCTTCACAGCAGGTAAAGCCAAAATTCAGCCAAAACGTTCAATTTTTTTGACTTGGCAAGAGTTGGATTGCATAAATCTCTGTCAAATTTTTATTTGTGGTCTATCCCTCACTTTCTGTCTGGACAGAAAATCTTTAGCCTCGTACACACGATGAGAATATCAAACGAATGATTGTCTATTTTTTTGTTTTTTTGCATGCTAGTTTCATATTGAAAAGGAAGAAGGGGATCTTAGTTTAAAGTTTAAAGACTAAACATAAGGCGTAAAAGACGAACTTAGGGGAAGGGGGCACTTGGGGTGGGGGGGCACTATAAGGGGATACAACGTTTTGTCCCCTTGTTCTTTATTTACTTTCCTTTTTTTTGGCAGACATCACAAAGCAAAGTTTGTGATGGTGATTACTATAGGAGATACCAGAGGTGGCAGCCTTATTTTTTTCTTGATCGGGGGGTGGGGGTTTCCCCCTCTCTCCCCTCCTCCCCTCCTTTTTTTTTCCTTCTCCCCTGCCTCCTCCAGGGAGGAAGGCTATAATTTCTGGGGGGATTACATTTCCCAATATTAGAAGGAGTGGATGGAAGGAGCTGGATAGGGGGACGAGGAGGATTCCTCACCGGGGTGTAATCTTCCCCTGTTAGGCCAACACTTATAGGGTGCAGGGGTTGAGAGTGTTCAAAGCTTTGGCTTGGTGGTATCCCTGAGGGGGGGGGGTATACGATCTCCCTCCTGCCGCTCGGCGATATCAGTTTAGAATAGGGGTTTGTTCTTCTTTTTTTTTTTGTGTGTGTTTTTTGGGAGGGGTTTTTTTTTTGTGTGTTGTCTTCCCCGCTGATCCTACAGTTGTGCTTCGATCTGACCCTGTTGGTTCTGGAATATTGAGGGACCCCTTGCGGGTACTCTACTGGTCTCAGAGATGGACCCACTGGTAGTGATATCAATTAATGCTAAGGGTCTAAACATACCCGAAAAAAGGAGGATCTTAGTGCAGGACCTGAAGAAAAGGGGATGTAACATTGCTTTGGTACAAGAGACCCATTTTAGGACGGGGGGCCCTTCCTTTCTTGCAGGCAGACCCTTCCCGTTGGCATATCATGCGACGAATCCAGAGGCTAGAAAGGGGGGAGTGTCCATCTTAATTTCAAATAATACCCCATGGTCACTGACAGAGTCTTTGGTTGACCCTGGGGGTCAATACTTGGCCCTGAAAGGGACCATAGGTGGTACGATGACAACCCTTGCCACTTTTTATTCCCTTAATACATACCAAGATCGCTTCCTGAGAAGATTTCTAGATAAACTGTCAGATTTCCAGGAAGGACAGTTGATAATGGGAGGAGATCTAAATATGCCACTGGATCCAAAGTTGGACACTTCTTCTGGTGGATCATCAGTGGCGGGGGGAACCCAGAAGAGAATTCAGCAGATGTTGCAACGGGCGAGGTTAATAGATATATGGAGACTGATGCACCCAGGGGAACGAGACTACTCCTTTTATTCCATTCCACATAAAAGCTATTCGCGTATAGACTATTATTTTATTCCACATAATCAATTACATTCTGTAAAGGAGGTCGTAATTGGAGAGATCACGTGGACAGATCATGCCCCAATCCTTCTAAAATATGCTCTAGGGGACTAGCGGCCACCGGGTGTTGGGCCCTGGAGATTAAATGAAAGTCTATTGCAGGAGGAGGCTGTACTAGAAGAGGTACGAAGGAATTAAAGTGGTACTTCGAGGCTAATGTGACCCCAAATTGTAATCTGGGAGTGGTGTGGGAGGCCCACAAGGCGGTGATAAGGGGGGTCCTGATGAAGCATGGGGCGAGGATAAAGAGGGAGAGGGAGACAAAGGTAACAACCCTTATCACAGAAATTGCAAATCTGGAGACAAAACATAAACAGAACCCTGACCCTGTGTTGGAACGGGATTTACGGGCAGCACGTAGACAAATCACAGAATTACTCTTACAGAGGGCCAAATGGGCAATACAAAACGGTAGAAGACAGAATTACGAATTTGGCAATAAAAGTGGGAAACAACTGGCCAGTGCGCTAAAGGAACAACAGACCAAAACATATATCCCGGTGATTCAGGGTATAGAGGGGGAGAAAATTGTGTTGCCTAGAGAGATAGCAGGGAGATTTGGGGATTTTTACGGTTCCCTATATAACCTACAAACAAGCTCTCAAGACCAGGTGGAAATAGGTAATAACATAGCAACCTCAGGCACCCCTAGCTTAACGTCAGAAATGAGCCAGGAAATGGAAAAACCTATCACGATAGAAGAACTACAGCAGGTAGTGAAAAAGGGGAAGGGAGGGAAAGCACCTGGGCCGGATGGCTATACCATCCATTATTACAGATCTTTTATGCCCGAATTGGGCTCATTTATGGTAAAACTGTTTAACGGTCTAGGAGATTCTGGTACTTTACATAACGAGTCATTAAAGGCGGTGAAAGCCGTGATTCCTAAGGAAGGAAAGGATCCCTCCCAATGTGGGAGTTACAGACCAATCTCTTTACTGAATGAAGATCTGAAGCTCTTTGCCAAGATTTTGGCAGGGTGGATACAGCAGAATATATCGGGACTTGTCCTTAAAGATCAGGTGGGATTTGTCCAGACGCGGGAAGCCCGTGACAATACGGTTAAGACTATGAACCTGATTCATCTGGTGGGTACCACCCAAACCCCATGTGTCTTTTTAGGAACAGATGCAGAGAAAGCATTTGACCGGATTAACTGGCAATTTATGTTTGCGGTGTTAAGACACATGGGGTTCGGGAGAAAGATGTTGCAATGGATTGCAAGTAATTACACACAACCAACGGCTCAGGTTAGAGTGAATGGAATATTATCACCACCCTTCAAACTATCAAACGGGACAAGGCAGGGCTGCCCCCTATCACCGCTCTTGTTTGCCTTGACTGTCGAACCACTGCTGAGTCGGATTCGGCTGAATCCTGGTATTAAGGGGGTGTCTCTGAAGGGTACAGAATATAAAATCTCAGCTTATGCTGATGACATGATGTTTAGTGTGACCAGCCCGATGGAATCCCTTCCCAATCTGGAACAAGAACTAAGTGTGTACGGAGAGTTGTCAAATTTCAAGATTAACTATGATAAATCGGAGACGATGGGAGTGGCGATTCCGGGGAGAGAATTAAGGATATTGAAATCAAAATTTAGATTTAAATGGTCTGACACTGCCCTTACATACTTGGGAACTTCCATCCCGGCGGACCTAACACAAGTTTTTAAACTTAATTTTCTGCCTTTATTGTCCAAAACGCGGGCCCTCCTGGATGGTTGGCAGAGGGGGTTCCATTCGTGGCTTGGGAGATCTAGCATCAAAATGAGTATATTACCTAAATTTCTGTACCTTTTTCAGACCCTCCTGATTGAAATACCTAGATCTTTCTTTAGGCAGGCACAGTCTCTTATTAATGGGTTCATATGGGCAAACAAACGCCCAAGAATTAAGGCCCGCATAATTTCATTGGCTAAACGGGACGGAGGAATAGCGGCCCCAGATATCTATAGATATTATCAAGCGGCATTATTGTGCCGACTTATTGATTGGAGTCGGCATGCTGGAGAAAAGTTATGACCAGGCCTGGAGCAGGACCAATGCGGCAGGATTTTACAGCGAGTGGCATGGTGTTATCGGGGGCTCCCATCAGATACCAAGAGCCATCCGTTGATAGGCCCCACTCTGCGGGTGGCACATAAGTTATTTGTGAGGGGGGTATTGTCCACGGAGGACTCACCGCTCTTTCCAATTCTGGGAAACCCGCAGTTTGAACCAGGGTTGATGAATGGACCCTTTAGTAAATTGATAGAACAAGGGTGGTTCCAAGCATCGCACTTTTTGAGGGAGGGTATATGGATTACCAGGCGGGAGATGGAAAAGGAAGACTTGCCTTACCATTTGGATTTCTGGAGATCTTTACAGTTATATCATTTCTTGGATTCTCTAAAACCACCAGCTAGATATGGCCGAAGATTGACAATGTTCGAGAGATACTGTAGTGGGGGAGGGATCCTAAGGCACCCCCTATCAAGAATTAGTGAACTATTAAACACCCCAATAGAGGATTCTCAGGTGCCCTTCTTCAATAAGTGGGAACGGGAATTGGGAAGACCCTTTACAGAAGGTCAAAAGACTAAGATAATAAGGAATATTTTCGAAACATCCATGTGTATAAAGACACAAGAGATGAATTATAAAATATTATCTCAGTGGTATCGGACCCCGGAGATATTGAATAAATGTTTCCCAGAAACAACAGACCGATGCTGGAGATGTGGAAAGAAAGGAGGAACCCTAATGCACATCTTTTGGGCATGTCCTAAGATTCTAAGCTACTGGAGAAAGGTCCGGGAAATAACTCAAAGATTTAGTGAGGAAAAATTACCAGATGAGTGGTCTTTCTTTATACTGCAGGATGTGGAGATGCCAGTGAGGCGGTACAGGAAATCAGTAGTATGCCATCTGTTAAACGCGGCCCGGGCTTGTATCCCAGGGTTGTGGAAGCAGACACGGGCCCCATCTGTAAGGATGTGGCTTATTAGAGTGGAAGACCTGAATAGAATGGAGGATTTAGTATGGACTTCAAGGCAGAAGAGGTAGGAAGGCCCTGATGGATGTGGACTGAAGAGGGGGCGGTCGCTGTGGGGTCCGGGGGGGGAGACAAACAGAAGGGGGGGTTTCCCCTTTTCTTTTCTTTTTTTTTTTTTGATAGGTTATGTTATGGATCGGGGGTATAAGGGAGGTAAAATAAAGCGAAACAGAGAGAGACAGTTTAATTGCCCCAACTCGGGCAGGACATGAGGATCCCGCTGGGAAAGGGACAAAAATAGCATCACGGCAAAGATGGTGTTATTAGAGTAGAGAGATGACCTTGGATGACGGGTAGAGGGGAAGGAAATTAGGATAAGATAAGAATATCTAAAATGTATTACGATGTATTCTCTTTTCCTCGTTTATATATGGAGAATTATACGATGGGGAAATGTTTTTGAGTTGTTGTGAATTTTATGTTGTTATCCCTGTTACAGGTGAATTGAGAGGGCTAAACCAGAGGAATGCCTCGTAGGTTTCTGTGAATTTCTGTTTTTCGCTGTTTAAAATCAAATAAAGAATGATTAAAAGAAAAGGAAGAAGTTACTAAAGTTACAAAAATTGTCATATGACAGAATACAACTTGGAAAGTAATGTAATGTATTGTAATGTACTGTATTCTTTTGTTTCCAAACATGTGTGGTTTTGGTCTTCAGATTTTTTGGGTTTGTCCCTTTGAATAATTTTGCATGAACTGTCGTTATCAGCTATCAGCTCTCGAAAGCTGTGTACTAATGATCAGATTATCTTACAATCGCTTTAAACACTGTTTTTTTTATCATATTTTTTGATGGTGTGTACTAGGCTTTAGGAAAATCCCCGATAAGGGTGGCAGACCGCAACAAGAAACAAAAAAAAGTTATTTTAGAAAGTAAGGGATTTTCTGTTCTGCCCCTCCAGCACTCACTGGAGCGCTGGACTTTGGAGGAAGTGGGAAGGGCTAAATCAGGCTCTCTGGCCTCTGGGTGGATCTCGACTGTAAAATCAAAATCTATCCTGGGCCTGGACTGGTTGAGTGATGACAGCTGATATTGGGCTTTAGCCCGCTGTTAGCTGAAGACAGATGGCAGGGGTGCAGGACAAACTGCACTCCTGTGATCCATAGGAGAATTATAGCCAACGTTCTTTAAGTTATTTTTAGAATTACGATTGCCCTGGGGTGGTAATCAAACACCCCTTAATATGAAGGTGCCACATCCTTAATAATGTGGGTGTGTAGAAAAAGACAGTGAAGTCTAAGACTAAGAGAGAGTGGACTTTGCAGGCACCGGACTTAAGAAATATAAATATTTTAATTTGGACAATACAAAACACAGATATACAGGACAATTGCTCAAAAAAATAATAAGAAAAAAGGAAAAGGAAATAAACAATGGAATACACAAAAGAGCTCAATTCCTATCACTTTCTAAAGACACCGCTGATAGCCACAGGGCTGGATGTATGAAATACACTATAAGCACTGGGTGGCGTTGTAACTTCGAAAGATGGTACAGGATGAGTTCTGATTAAAATGGGGTTCAGCTCGACATGTTTCGCGACGTCGTCGCTTCTTCGGGAGCGATAGCCGGTGTTTAATGAGATTGGAGAATGCTCAGCAGCGTCCAAGATGCAAAAATGTGATCAGACCATTTACCTTTTGAAGGTGGAGTCAGATACTATAGGTCATACCCACATTCACCATACACCATTGGGCAAATTAGAACTAGTTGGGGTATCTTATAAAAGGTATAATGGCCTGGGCATGAATGGAACAATTCCAGGGGCCGAAAAAACGCACAATTGTAGAGGCAATATTAGGACAACAGATGGCAAAGTGTCCACAAAAGTCCACTCCTAGCTTGGTTGGAAAATAAGTTTGAAGACTGGAATACGGGTTTACTCAAAGACTGCCACTAGATGGCACTGCGGCAGTGATGAGGCTTATACTGAAGCTGTGCTCACATACAGAGGAGTCTTAGGCTGTGTGACGGCGTGCGGCCACGCTGGACGTCCGCCCTGGCTAGCATTCAACAGGTGCTCTTGTTGAATGCTAGCCAGGGCGGACGTCCAGCGTGGCCGCACGCCGTCACACAGCCTAAGACTCCTCTGTATGTGAGCACAGCTTCAGTATAAGCCTCATCACTGCCGCAGTGCCATCTAGTGGCAGTCTTTGAGTAAACCCGTATTCCAGTCTCCAAACTTATTTTCCAACCAAGCTAGGAGTGGACTTTTGTGGACACTTTGCCATCTGTTGTCCTAATATTGCCTCTACAATTGTGCGTTTTTTCGGCCCCTGAAACTTATTTTCCAACCAAGCTAGGAGTGGACTTTTGTGGACACTTTGCCATCTGTTGTCCTAATATTGCCTCTACAATTGTGCGTTTTTTCGGCCCCTGGAATTGTTCCATTCATGCCCAGGCCATTATACCTTTTATAAGATACCCCAACTAGTTCTAATTTGCCCAATGGTGTATGGTGAATGTGGGTATGACCTATAGTATCTGACTCCACCTTCAAAAGGTAAATGGTCTGATCACATTTTTGCATCTTGGACGCTGCTGAGCATTCTCCAATCTCATTAAACACCGGCTATCGCTCCCGAAGAAGCGACGACGTCGCGAAACATGTCGAGCTGAACCCCATTTTAATCAGAACTCATCCTGTACCATCTTTCGAAGTTACAACGCCACCCAGTGCTTATAGTGTATTTCATACATCCAGCCCTGTGGCTATCAGCGGTGTCTTTAGAAAGTGATAGGAATTGAGCTCTTTTGTGTATTCCATTGTTTATTTCCTTTTCCTTTTTTCTTATTATTTTTTTGAGCAATTGTCCTGTATATCTGTGTTTTGTATTGTCCAAATTAAAATATTTATATTTCTTAAGTCCGGTGCCTACAAAGTCCACTCTCTCTTAGTCTTAGACTTCACTGTCTTTTTCTACACACCAACGTTCTTTAAGTAGCAATCATTCATCACCCCAAAAAATAAAATTAAGCAAAGATTTGGTCAACAACTGGAACCTTTTTAGAAATATGACGTGCGCAAAGTGGTTAAGTTATCCTGACTGGACGACATGTAACGTCCAACAGGTTAAGCCGTGATTGCACGCCAAGGGGGGCACGCAGCGCAGTGATTGTTGGTGCGGTGTGTCAGTCTGACACACGGCATCAACGATCTCGGTAAAGAACCTCTGACGCAGCTGATCACAACATAAATAGAAAGAGCCGTGTATGGGCTTTACCTCCACTCGCACTGACAGACGCAAGTGGAGGAGAGCCGATCAGCTGCTCTCCTGACAAAGGGGGTCTGCGCTGATTGATTATCAGTGCAGCACCCCCAAAGGATGCTCACCTGTGCCCTTCAGGGATGCCCACCCAGGACCCCCAGGAATGCCCACACAGGACCACCAAGTATGCCAATCAGTGCCCAATAGAGGTGCCAGTCAATGCCCACGAGAGGTGCCAATCAGTGCCCATCAGTAATGCCTGCCAGTGCCTACTCATCAGTGCTGCCTATCAGAGCCATCTATCAGTGCCACCTATAGGTGCATTCGCTTGACTCAATCACAAGGAACCACACACCTGATCCTACACACAGGGCACCCTCATTGCTGGGAGCTTAGTCACCATCTTTTGGTATGTTTTTCCTCCCTTGTTTGGCTTTGTTCCTTACACATTTCCCCATGCACTCCCCTTATGGGACACACATTGATATCTTGCTACCCCATTTTCACATTTTTTAATTTATATTTTTTTCATACACTTGTTTTAGGAACACTATGCACTCAATGTGCACACATAGTATTTTGGATCAAGCTGTGACCACCGTGTTATGCTCCGGGCACTGTTCCCCGTCCTTGGAGGGTTTCCCTGTCTCAGCCCGGGGGGAGACATCATGCCCAAACCCCCCCTTTTCCTTTGCAGATACCGGACCAGGTCTTGAGGTTGTATAGTAAGTCTCCCAACTATTTCTATCCTGTTGGGACATAGTCCCTGTCCTTCCCTATTCATAAGGCATTATTATTTATATTTGTTTATTTTTATTTCCAGTATACTGCTTTAAAACACTCCTGATGAATGGCTGAAATGCCAGGAAACACGTAGAGTGCCACTAGATGCCAACAGTCACCTGTCTATATTTCATATGTTTTTTAATTGATTCATTTTACCATGTATATCTGCCATGTCTGTTTTCTATTTTTGTATTGCATGCTATGAGCAGCATATTTAGAGTAAGCCTTGTGACTACCTATCTATTTGATACAAAATATCTGACATATATTTAAGATTGTAATAAATAAATCATGTACTTCAACTTAATCGTTATGTTATTATTCCCTTTGACATGGCGCTCCCTCATTTAAAGTCCCACAAACCCCTCTTTTCTATATACCAAATCAGGGATGGAGGCCGCCATGTGTTTTATTTAGTGTGTGTCAGGTCACATCCATTTACTGTAAGGCAAGGTCCTTAAGTGGTTAAAGCAAGGTATGGAGAGATGATAGGGATGTAAAGAGTTGTATGAAGTGGCAAGGAATTCAAAGGGAAGTATTGTGTGGTAGGGATTCAAAAATAATTATGGGGTGATAGGGATTTAGAGATAGGTATGTGGTGGTAAGGAATTCAAAGGGTGGTATGAACTCAATGGAAGGTATTTGGTGGTAGGGAATTTGGGGGAAGGTATGGGGTGAGAAAGATTCAGAGGGAGGTATAGGGTTCCAGGATTAACAAGGAAATTGTCAATCCTTCCTTTCAATTTACAAACATGATTCAGAACTCAGTTGTACCAGGTTAGAATCTCCTTTCCAAACAACATACATGACCCAGGAAACATGATAAAATTCTGAGCTAATCCCTGCTAAACATGCACCCATATACTTACAATTTTGCAATTGTGATGGTGTACAGGGATACTAGTTTACTTTAACTGTTCTGGAATAAGCTTGTATCCAGTGAAGTCAAACATCTCTTCTGCATACTTGTTACATGTCAGTGACACCCACCTAACCAGCTGCCCCCTGGACACCATTGTAATCCTCTTTCTCTATTCTCTAACTCATGTCTTTACAGTGGTTATAAAGTCAAAAGGATTTTCTAACTTAATGCATTCTATGTCCAACATCACTAGCACACATATTAATATGGGGGCACACACAGGGGGGGAGGAGCAGACAGCACCCACACAAGGAATTAAGAGGCCATGCTCTGTGCAATACCACTGTACAGAGCAGGTTTATATAAACCTATTTTTTTATTTAAATTGTAAAAAACATCTTGACTTTACAACCACTAAAATGTCTTTGCTAGCATCTTCTCCGCCCTTCTAAAACATGCACTGCCCCATACTAAATGGAGAGTTTCAGCTTAACCCAAATGCATATACCATACCTGGCTGATGCACCTCAAAGCTAAAAATCACTAAAGTACACATCACTACTTTCCATTTGCTTACTCGTCCCATGCTTAACACAGGAAGGCGGCTTCTCCGCACAGGCACTGTTCAGAGAATGCTTTGCATCTTCTGAATAAATTAAAAGCGTTCCCTGATTGGAAAAGGTGGAGAAGTAGAGTGCTGAAATTTTGTGAACTGACAACTTCCAGTACTCTCTGCCTGTGCTGACTCTTAGGCCTCGTACACACGACCGAACATGTCTGCTGAAACATGTGTGTAGGGCCGACCGGACAATTTTCCGGCCTAGCGGACAGGTTTCCAGCGGACAAAAGTTTCTTAGCATGCTAAGAAACTTGTCCGCTGGAAGCCTGACCGTCGGACATGTCCGATGGTCAGTCCGACTCATCGGACATGTCCGCTGGCCCGAGAACCCGCGCATGGCGTCAAAGTGATTAGACGCATGCGTGGAAGCATTGAACTTCCGGGTTTGCAGACGTGGCGGCGTCAACGTCACCGCGCTGTCTGTCCGCAGGGATTTTGGTTTGATGGTGTGTACAACCATCACACCAAAATCTCAGAGCGGACATGTCCGATGAAAACGGTCCGCGGACCGTTTTCACCGGACATGTTCGCTCGTCTGTACAAGGCCTTAGATTGTTTTTAGAGGGCTAAAGAACCATGCCTTTCTATGTTATGGACAACAGGAGAGGCTTCATAGTTTTATCTGGTCTCTGTTGTCCTGATAGAGAAGGGTGAACATGTAGGACTGAAAGTGTATTACTGACAAAATCACAAGGTGATAATAACAGAAAGTATGATGAAAGAAAATGAATGCAGCTACAACTTCTAAGGACTGGTAGACTACAATATATTGTTGTTTTGGGGTTTAGTTATGTTTTAAATAGTATACCTCAAAACTTTAGCTAATTTCAAGTATTTTTTCACACTTTCTGAAAAAAATGCAAAGGTGAAGTAACAGTACAGGCTACCCATCCCTCAACCCCTGATTCTCATTGTACTTACCTCCGGCGATAATGAGCAGTCAGTGCCAGCGCAGCCACTTCAGCAATACGGAGAAAGTGCCGTGGGTGGGGAGGGTGTACCGTGTTAGTTTACCTTAGCATTTTTTCTGGTGAACTAACACTTTAAGAATAGTTTAATTTGCAATTTGATTAGTAATGTAATACCCATGACCCTCCTTTCTTACTGCTTTTTACATCTATATATGGACATCAAACATGTCTTTCAAGTCTGTTATATATGTTAACTGAATTGACACACTCCTCAGGTAAGGAAACCATAATATAAAGTGTACAAGTATAGGCAGTGCTATGTATCAGATAAGAGATGGGCACCCTGACATACCGCATTACCTATCTTTCAGTAACTATAATAACAGAGCTTTGGACAAGGTATGCATTTATGTACGACCATGTATACATGCCTTCAAGCATTCAGAATCCTATTAAAACAACTTTATCTCAATAGTTTTCCAGTTTTAAATTATTCTATTAAAGAAACTACTAGCTGGAACCATTAACAGAATCACACATTTCAAATATATCTGAGGATTAGCTGTACAGCACTAGACTTGACTTTATATTAATTAAATCCTAAAACTACGGTAAGTAAGAAGGATTCTTAATTTTGTATAAACTATTGAACTGTGCATTTGCCATTTTTGTTATAATTAAATTACACCGTAATGTGTTATGAAAGCACATAGGATTAAAATGACACCTTTTCCACATTACTACCACTGTATTTTAGAATATAACTGAAGGCAAAACCTTTTGTTTAGTTTTGGATAGACTGGAGATAGATTAGAACAGTGGTTCTTGACCTCAGTCATCCTCAAGTACCCCCGACAGGCCATGTTTGCAGTTTTTCCTTTATCTTGCACAGGTGCTTTAAATGGGTTGTAAAGGTTCGTTTTTTATTTTCTAAATAGGTTTCTTTAAGCTAGTGCATTGTTGGTTTACTTACCTTTTCCTTCGATTTCCCTTCTAAATGTTTTTTTTTCTTTGTTTGAATTTCTCACTTCCTGTTTCTCCTCAGTAAGCTTTCCACCATCATCCGAGCGGTGGAAAGTCATTTAGAACAGCTTACTGAACACCTTACTGAGGAGGAACAGGAAGTGAAAAATTCAGGCAAAGCAAAGAAAAAAAACATTTAGAAGGGAAATTGAAGGAAACGTTAAGTGAACCAACAATGCACTAGCTTAAAGGAACCTATTTAGAAAATAAAAAAAACAAACCTTTACAACCCCTTTAAATCAGAGTCAATGGCTTGGTATTTTGGAGAGCTATTTTATCTAAGAGAAATTCCCAAAACATGGCCTGTTGAGGGTACTTGAGGACTGAGGTTGAGAACCACTGGATTAGAACACCTGTCAGAATGCTGTCTGTACCTGTTAGGGAGAATCACCCTCTCTATCTGTGCTGTTTAGCATTATCAATGAAAGTAAAAGGGAATCCCAAATATTGGTTGTCCCCAGATATCTTTCAATGGGGACCCTAGTTCTGATGACACTGGTGACAACCAGGGATTGCCTCACTTTAGAGGAATTTTCTCTCACTTCCTGTTTTGGCTTTGGGACAGCACGTGAAGGGAATTCTGCCCAATGGCACACAGCTGGCAAAAATGAACCTTACAGGGTTTATAACCCTCCCTTAAGCTGCCCATAGACAGTTTGAATATCAGCCAGATCAGCAGGTACCTGAATGTACTAAGTTGATCGATCCATCAACTTTAGTACAACCAGCCTGCTGGATTTTACATGTGATTATTGCTATTTACTGTTATAAACACTAGCAATAATCACTGTGTTCTCCCGGTGGGGATGGCTTCCTCCACCCCCCCCCCCCCGCTGGGAGAACACAATGGCTCTGTGGGAGGGATTCCTCCGTCAGCACTGTTCGTGGTTGCAGGAAATATTTTTTCTCTGTCTATGGCTGGCTTTATACTATACAATTTTTTTTTTTAAGTTTTGTCTTTAGTTCTACTATACAATAATTAGAGGTAGGCAGACTCAGTTTTGTGGCACCCTATTTGCAAAGGCACGAGTGACCAGTGATGCCTGTGAAGTCATTAGACAGTGAAGGTCATAAGCAAAATGCATACAACCAATCAGAGTGACTCTGTGCCTTTTGATCACTGGGTTGGCCAATCACAGCACCTACAAAAGTAAACACTGCCTGTATTTATATTTGAGAGTCATCTCCCTCGTTTCACAATTGTGGAAGAAGGATTACATCCTGCTGAATCATGTATGTTGGATTTCAAAGTGGAACTGGCCACCAATGATTGGGGTATGGGTTTAAAAATGCCACTGACCACAAAGATTTCAGAGCAGGATTATTTACTGCTACTACTTGGCATTAGTGGGCAACTTTTCACCACCTGAATATCAGCATGTTTTTTTTTTTTTTTTCATTTCCAAAAATGTGTGGGGTAAAAATAGACTTTGGGGTATCTACTTTCGAAAAAATGGTATTTTTTTGTTGCCATGTCCTGGCATTTTAGGGTGATAGTCAGCCAAAACATCAAATTTATTTTTAAAATGTTCAGTCTTTTTTCCTTTATGTAGTAAATCCAAAAGTTATTAAAAATCACCAAAGTCAGGCTCATTCTCACAAAAAAAATTATAAAATTCAATTGGGCACAGTGTTACATGACCAAATAATTGTCAAAGAGCTGACAAGTGAAAAATGGCCTGTAATAAAGAGGCCTACACAGGCTAAGTTAGTACTCAAGTGGTTTAAAAAATATGTTACACTATAGTCAATGCTTCCACAAATTTAGCAAATCAGAAAAGCTAAAGCTAAAATAATGATACACAATGCAGAGTCACACATGCTGAACAGTAGCCAAACATTGCCATTCCATCAAAGATAACATTTCATAAAGCGGTCACTTACCTTTAAATCTCGATGGACTACGCCCATCTGATGACAGTGCAGCACAGCTTCCAAGATCTGCTGAATGCAATGACTGCATGCAAACACCAGGGGGTGTGTGTTAGTTTCAAGCTTACACCCACTGTCTGTACACTCAGAAGAATGGGTCCAAATTTACAACAAGCAAACAACTGGCATTCTTTAAAATTACCCTCAATTTATCTGTGCTATATAAAAAATAAAAATAAAATGTATTTTATATATATATATATATATATATATATATATATATATATATATATATATATATATATATATAAAATAATATATATATATATATATATATATATATATATATATATATATATATATATATATATATATATATATATACACATATATAAAAATAATGGACATTATGTGAACAATGCCAAAGCAAACCCGCAAGCGTATTTAAATGGCTTTGTATTTAACAATGGTGTATTTTTAGTACATTACTTCAATAACTTCAAATGTCGCTTTATTTATTGAAATAACCAGTTCTTAAATATTGCCAGTTGTTTTGCAATCATAAACCCAATGTCTGAGGACAGAAGTGGGGGTGAAGTCTGCAGACTGCATAAAATGTCATGGCAAACCTTAACTCTTAAAATACATCATGCACAATATATTAACACCAACCAATTATAATAACTATTAGCGAATTATACTGCTAGCCATGATGAATATGGAGCCTGCAGACGTCATGCACGTACCTTGATGTAACATTTTAAGAGAGGAAGAGTAAGAACAGGCAGAAAGAGATACAATTCAGCCATTTCCACCCTAAGCACAGCATTAGGCAACTTCTTAGCACCAGATACTGACCTTTAGGTCTCTGTGAACTATGCCATTAAGATGACAATGATTTACACTTTCTAGAATCTGCTGTATACAATGACTGTGAAGATACAAGGGCAGAACGGAAGGGGAAACATTAAAGGCAAAATATTAACAATGTACATTCAACAGAAAACATACACAAAGACATTTGCATGTATCAGGCAGAATTGAATAACATTGTATTTGGACAGAACATGCACACATCAGACATATAACAGTGCTGTCATTTATCATGTGATCAGGAAATACATGAAATTGTACTTATTATCTATACATGGAATTACATACAGGAAATTTAACATGCACATTCCATGCTTAGTAAAAAAAAGGGGCTAATGAGTAATAAGTACATTTCCAACACTGTTGTGTGTTTTTTTTTAAATAAAATAACAATTTTCACAGTTAATCAAGGGTTGATCACAGTAGGGTTATGGAAATGTGAACTTTGTGAGAAACATCAGAAAAAAAATGAACAGAGGAACTATTTTAATCTTCTAAAAGATTAAAAAAATACATAAATAAAAGACTGCAGAATTACAACCTTAAAGCAGAGTTCCACCCAAAAGTGTAACTTCCGCTTAATCCACTCCTTGCCCCCTTACATGCCACATTTGGGGGCTTCAGGAGGAGTGGGACATCCTGTCCCATTTCCTCCTTCCGCCCAGGGACCGATAAGGCGATACGTCATCTCGTCTTTTGGCGGCCCCTCCCTGTAGGCGATCGCCTGGGACACGTTACAGATCCCAGGCCTGACCAATCACAGGGCACAGCGTCGCTCGCGCATGCACAGTGAGTGCCCGGCCATGAAGCCGAAAGCTGTCACGGCCGGGTGCCTACACTAACAATGAGGACGCCGGCCGGAGAGGGGGGGGGAGCGGAGCTCCGGCCGGTGCGTCGCTGGACCGTGGAGCAGGTGAGTGCATGTTTATTAAAAAGCCAGCAGCTACACTTTTTGTAGCTGCTGACTTTTAATAAACATTAAAAATGCCTGGAACTCCCCTTTAAATCTTGATAGAGTTAATGAGTGCTTTGTTTGATGTCAAATGCAGAGTATTTATGCTCACAAACCAATACAGAAAACCTGTGAAAATGGTCTGTGAGGATGGTATAGCTCAGCATTATACAACAATGATGGCTTATATAGAATACAAGGCAGTCTTGGTCTACTGAGGCTGCGTTGTGTATCTGAACAAGAGACAGCAATGGAGTCTGGATATATACAGTGATTCCCATGAAATACTGAACACTAAACACATGGGAGTTCGATTTAGCATTTTTTTCTGCAAGAAAATTCCTCTCAAAAACGCAAACCAGAATTTTTTTTTTTTTTTTGACTGGCTCTAAATGCAGAGCCTAAAATATGCCTGTAATCTGTCCTAATGTGCATGGACATATAGGTTAACATTGAGCTGCTTCTACAGGCTAAACGCTCAACACCTCTAGTGTGCGTGGACCCTAAATCATTTTGATATATACTCTGACTAGCCAGACCATGTACAGCACATTTTGCATTAGTGATCCAAGTGCAGAGCCGGGAGAAGGGGTGGGCAGAAGGGACGGCTGCCCTGGGCATATCATGTATTATAGGGATGGGGGGCACCACAAGTTCCTTCTACTGTAAGGCTGACAGAAAAAGTGACAGCAGCATCACTGTCAGCTCAGCACTGGAAGTGGCAAGGAAAGTAGGAGAGAGTCGGGAGGAGGTGCAGGCTGTGCTCTTTCTTCCCCTCCCCCTTATAAGCTTGTACCTAATGAAGAGGGGTGTAATTTGGCATCTTTGCCCTGGGCACTGGATGATCTTGTCCCGGCACTGTCCAAATGTTTCAAGTACTGAGCCTGACAAATGCCTTTCCCATGAAAACATAAAAAGTGATTATTTTATTGCTTATTAAGATAACACATGGCGATAATTGCTATGGTACAACAAGTCCACAGCAGGATGTAACTGCAAGATCTGCCAGTTTATACCCAACCTTGTGTTTTCTATGAGTGTAAATGATTGTTACAATAACTGAAAAGAATTATGCACCTGCATTTGATTACATTTTCCATGAAGGCCAATCATTTTGGTCTGATTAAATGAACGTTTTAATTAAACTGCTCATTTAAGAACTTTTTTTTTTAAATATAATATAATTTCACTAAATCTATTACAATTTCTAATGATAATATGGTGGAGATTTACTAAAACTGGTGCACACAGAATCTGGTGCAGCTAGCTGTGCATAGTAACCAATCAGCTTCTAAGGCCTCGTACACACGACCGAACATGTCTGCTGAAACTGGTCCGCGGACCAGTTTCCGCGGACATGTCCGACCGTGTGTACGGCCTAGCGGACCGGATTCCTGGCCTAGCGGACAGGTTTCCAGCGGACAAAAGTTTCTTAGCATGCTAAGAAACTTGTCCGGTGGAAACCTGTCTGTCGGAAATGTCCGATGGTTAGTACAACTCATCGGACATGTCCGCTGGCCCGAAATCCCGCGCATGCGTCAAATTGATTCGACGCATGCGTGGAAGCATTGACCTTCCGTGTCAGAGAACGTCGGTGTCTTCTACGTCACCGCGTTCTCTGTCCGCGGGGATTTTGGTCTGATGGTGTGTACACACATCAGACCAAAACCTCCCAGCAGACATGTCCGATGAAAACAGTCCGCGGACCGTTTTCATCGGACATCTCTGCTCGTCTGTACAAGGCCTAAGTTTAAGGACCCTTTCACTTGAAGTGGACTCCATTAAGCGGATCCGCCTGCTCAGCAGGGGATCTGTCTGCTGATTCCTGCTGAGCAGACGGATGACAGGTCTGAGTCCGCTCCACTAAGCAGAGCGGACACGGAAACAGCCCGCTGTTCTCTGTCTGCTTTTATCCACTAGACCTCTGTTTATGGTTGACCAGATAGATTGGAAGCAGGCGCGTGTAAAAAAAAAAACTTGGGCGTACCAAGTAGTGCTTGGGATCTAAAACACATATTGGGCACAGGATTACAAGGTAATGTTAACATTATAGATATATGCATATGATAAATGTTCATACATATATTACACAAGTTTTATGAACATATGTAAAATATGGTACAATAATACATTTTGACGATAGCCAAGCCAATTTAATACCAAATATAAGGATGCGATTTCCATATAATAAAAGTTTTATAAGAAGAAAAGTATGCTCCTGTAACAGATATTTAAAAAAAAAAAATGAATGTTATCAATGAATGGGGTACAAATCATTTCTCATAACTCTGAATGTATTTCATGAAAGAATGAATAAAGTAAAGAAAATATCTAAACATACACCAGTGAATATAATAATTGTTCTCCACTTTAAAGGGAAACTTGTGTAATATATGGGATAATGTACTTCCTGTAAAATAAGAAGATTTTAGAGCCAAGGCCTATGTAATCCCTCTCGGAAAAGCAGTGTTATGCATTATATTTATATGGTACCTCTAATAGCCTTGTATTTTACTGAGGCAGGTACATTATCATCATTACATATACATATATGTACATAACAAACACACATTCTTGTAAGTAACAGGTACCATATATGCATATGGATTGAAGAATCATTGTCACATCAATGACTACTGCGTTCTAATGCACTTAACAGATAACCAAAGTCATGAGTAGAGAACTCCATGGCTGAGAGAAGAAAATTCATGACCATACTTAGCTCCTGTTAGAAAATGCAAAACTACAGAAACAGGGTGGGTGGACATGGAACTGCTTGTTTTTTAATAAACTTAAAGTAAAAGCGCAGCCAAAACTTTTTTTTCAGGTCGGGATAGCACAAGGAATGTCAGAACCCTTATCATTTTATTTTTTGCTGTCCCCATTGGTGATTGTCCCTCAATCTCTGTCACTGTGGCAACATTTCCAGCAACAAGTAGGTGGGAATTCTTCCAGAATGGATAGAGGCAGCAAAAAACAAAACAATGTATGTCATAATGTGATATCAGTACCTGATCACAGTGAAAAAAAAGGGAAAAAATGGATAGATGCTTTGCAGTGTTATTGGCACAGCTATGCAAGGCTTACAAGGTGACATTTCAGTGTGATAGTTCCACTATGGCAGTCACACCAGTATATTTGTCTGTAGCATCAGAGATACCCTGAATTACAAAAGAATCCAGATTGCAATTATTAGAACTGTTATACCATTTGTGTATAGGCTCGCTCGCATGAAGGTGGAAAGCTTTTGCGAGGAGGAGCCGAGACAGACGCCGAGGGACCCCAGAAGACAGGGTTAGGGGACACTCTGTGCAAAACGAGCTGCACAGTGGAGGTAAGTATAACATGTTTGTTATTTAAAAATTTGCCTTTAGTGTTCCTTTAAGTGTTGTCCCTTCCATGTTAAGGTGATTGTAAAGTTTCGTTTTTTTTTCTATGAAAATAACAAACATGTCATACTTACCTGCTCTGTTGTAGTGGATTTGCACAGAGCAGCCCAGATCCTCCTCTTCTTGGGTCCCCCTTCTGTGCTCATGGCTCCTCCCTCCTGTTGAGTGCCCCCACAGCAAGCAGCTTGCTATGGGGCACCTGAGCCAAGCTGCAGCTCTGTGTGTCAATTCAGACACGGAGCCGCGATTACCCCACTCTCTCTCCAGATTGGCAAACTTACTTTGATTGACAGCCACGGGAGCCAATGGCGCCACTGCTGTGTCTCAGTCAATGGGGAAGGAGAGTCCCGGATGGTTGAGACACTTGTGGACATTGTTGGACAGAGATAGGGCGCAGGAAAGTATTAAGGGGCGCTGGGGCGGCTGCATAGAATGCATTAAGATAAAAAACCTTCTGACTTTACAACCACTTTAAACTTGAGGGAAAGGACAACTCTTAACATAGTTACAAATTAGATGTTGGCATATATTTTTCTTTAAAATGCTGCTTACACTAATGAGCTACACTGAATGCTTGATAGCCAGTGTGAACTGTGCGGCATAGTGCCAATCTGATGATTCCAGTGCACAGTGCATTGCACAGTTTACTTTCTACAAAGCAACACTGTGGTGTTAACTGACACTGCAGAAAGCAACTTTCCCTTGTCTATATGTTGGGGCTTTGCTGGAAATAGCTGCCTAGGTAGCCACACAATATCTGGTGTAAACAGGTCCAAAATTAAGGAACTACAGTGGAACCTCGGATTGCGAGTAACGCGGTTTACGAGCGTTTCGCAATACGAGCTCTGTATTTTTAAAAATCTTGACTCAGTTTGCAAGCGTTGTCTCGCAAAATGAGCAGGATTCAAGCCAAAGCGGTGTTCAGTATCGCGTTTGGCCATGAGGTGGGGGGAGCCAGAGCAGAGCTCGGAAAACATCAGAAAGGCTCGGCAACAGAGTATTTCCAAGGTTTTCAATGCATTTTCGAACGGTATTTCGAAAATGCACGGAAAACCTTGGAAATACTTAGTTGTCGAGCCTTTTTGATGTTTTACGAGTTCAGGCGAGCTATCCTCGGGCCTTTCTGTGTGTTTCCGAGGCTCTCCGGCGCCCCCTCACCTCTGGCCACATGCGGTATTGCATGCCATGGAAGTCAATGCGGAACTAATTATTTTCGTTTCCATTGACTTCTATGGTTAAACTCTCATTGATATGCAAGTACTTTGGATTACAAGCATTCTCCTGGATCGGATTATGCTCGTAATCTGAGGTTCCACTGTATGTCTGTCTAGGTCATTTTTCAGGTATTTTTCTTTTTAGCCCACATACAGACATTTTTTAGCTTTTTCACCTTCATTTTAGGCTTGTATGTTTTTTTTAATTATTTTAAGCCAATAAAAACCTAGTTACCAATCAAGAAAATGTGCAAAAAACATGTTTTGTGTGTTTCTCCCACTAAAGTATATTGGGGCCAAAACACATGGCACTGACTCAAAAGAAGCTCATGTACAGTACAGTGATTTAAATCTTCAAATCATGCTTTAAAATTACTCAGGTGTGAATGGGGCTGTAAATCTATCCACAAAGCTTCACATTAAAAGCCTTTGAAATGAGAGATCAATAGGCTAATAGTAACAAGGTAAGTATTGTCCTTTTTATCCTCCATATCACCAAAAAGGCCTATAATATATAAACCAAGGGCCAGATTCAGGTACATTGTCGTATCTTTGTGCCGGTGTAGCGCATCTCATATGCGCTACGCCGACCTAACATTGAGAGGCAAGCTGAGTATTCACAAAGCACTTGCTCCCATATTTACGCCAGCGTAACGTAAATAGGCTGGCGTAAGGCCACCTAATTCAAAGTAGGCAGGTAGTGGGCGTGTTGTATTAAAATGAATCGTGACCCCATGTAAATGCATGGCCGTACGAACAGCGCATGCTCAGAATCACGTCGCATATACTCCCTAAGATACAACGGCTCAATGCATACAACATGAACGTAACTTACGCACAGCCCCATTCACGTACGACTTACGTAAACTACCTAAAATACGACGGCTGTTCCGACGTCCATACCTTAACATGACTTACCCCTGCTTTATAAGGGGTAAACTTCCCCTGGACGTACGCCTTATGTAAACGACATAGATTCCTGCGACGGGCGTAAGTACGTACGTGAATCGGCGTATCTTGCTCATTTACATATTCGACGCGTAAATCAATGGAAGCGCCCCTAGCGGCCAGCGTAAATATGCACCCAAGATACGACGGCGTAGGAGACTTACGTCGGTCGTAGGAAGCCAAAATTCAGGCGTATCTTGTACTGTGAATACGGCACATAGATATCACGGCGCATCCTAGAACTTACGCGGCGTATCAACAGATACGTCGGCGTAAGTTCTCTCTGAATCTGGCCCTATGTGCTTTAAACAATGGTACTACAACACTTGGGGACTCCTTACTTTTCAGTGGAACATCTTTCAATGCATGCACAGAATAGGGAAGACTTAAATACCTGTAAACTTACCTGGCATCTGCTTCACTATAGTATTCTCTTGCTACTATATCTTCAAATAATTCTCCACCAGTA